>NC_133660.1:65091930-65395311 GCF_037893015.1 Macrotis lagotis | reverse complement strand
AGCAGTTGATATTTGTGCAGTTATTTAAATCTGATTTAATTTGTGTGAGAAGATTTTATAATTGTTTTAAAAAAGTTTCTTAGTCTGTCATGGAAAACAGACTCCCAGGTATTTTATACTGTCTGAGGTTAGTTTCAATGGGATTTCTCTTTCTAATTCTTCCTGCTGTATCTTGCTAGACATGTATAGAAAAGTTGAGGATTCAGTTGGGTTTATTTTATAAAGTGCAACTTGGCTTACAGTTTGGATTAGGGTTAGGGTTAGGATTCCTTCCATTAGCATGAGGTTTAGGTTTAGGATCAGCATTTGGGTTAGATTTAGGGTTAGGTTTAGTGCTTGGGTTAATATTACGATCTGGATGTAAAAATTATGTTTTGCTTTATGGTTAGGGTTAGGCTTAAGGGAAGGGTTTGGTTTAGTTTTACTGTTAGTATTAGACTTTGGTTCGGGTTAGGGTTAACGTTAGTGTTAGGTTAGGGTTATCGTTAGGGTTAGGGTTAGGGTAAGGATTAGCGTTAGGTTTAGGTTTTGGGCTAGACAGAGGGTTAGTGTTAGGGTTAGGGTTATGGTCAGGGTCTAGGTTTAGGGTTAGGTTTAGGGTTACACTTAGTGTTAGGTTTAGCCTTAAGTTTAGGGTAACGATGAAGTTTAGGATTAGGTTTAATGTTAGAGTTAATGTCAGGTTTAGGGTTAGGGTGAGGGTTAGGGTTTTTCATTAGGTTTCTGTTTTAGGGTTTGAGTTAGTGTTAGGTTCTGGAACCTGAAAAGTAAGGTTAAGTTTCGGGTTAGTTTTAGGTTTAGGGTTACGGTTAGTGTCATTGTTATGTTCAGAATTAGAGTTAGGTTTAGGGTTAGGGTTAGGATGAGCATTAGGGTTAGCATTAGTGTTAACTTTAGTGTTAGTTTTAGCCTGGATCGGAAAAATTGGGGTCAGTTTTAGGGTTTGATTTGGGTTTAGGTTTAGGTTTAGTTTAGGTTTAGGGTTAGGGTTAGGGTTTGGGTTTGGGTTAGTTTAGGTTTAGGTTTAAGGTTATGGTTAGCGTTAGGGTTGGCCTTTGCATTAGGATTAGGATCCTGTTTGTTTTTTGTTTAGGCTTAGGGTGAGGTTTATCATCAGGTTTCGGTTTTAGGGTTTGGGTTAGAGTTAGATTCTAGATTAGAAAGTTATGGTCAAGGTTAGGGTTAGGGTTACGGTTAGCATTTTGATTAGGGTTAGGGTTAGGATTAGTTTTTGGGTTAATGTTAGGATCTGGATCGAAAAATTACCTTTTGCGTTAGGTTTAGGGTTAGGGTTAGGGTTAGGGTTAGGGTTAGGGTTAAGGTTAAGTTTACATTAGCTTTAGGGTTAGTGTTAAGGTTAGGTTTAGGTTAGGGTTAGGGTTAGGGTTAAGGTTAAGTTTACATTAGCTTTAGGGTTAGTGTTAAGGTTAGGTTTAGGTTTAGGGTTAGGGTTAGGGTTAAGGTTAGGTTTAGGGTTAGTGTTAGGGTTAGGATTAGGGTTAGGGTTAAGGTTAGGATTTAGTGGTAATTTCAAGGTTACGGTTAGCTTTAGGGTTATCCTGGATTGCAAATATTAGAATTTCAGTTAGGGTTTGTGATACGACTTGGATTAGCGTTAGGCTTGGGGTAAGGTTTATTGTTAGGGTTTGGGTTAGTGTTAGGTTTAGGGTTAGGGTTAGTGTTAGGTTTAGGGTTAGGGTTAGGGTTAGGGTTAGGGTTAGGGTTAGGGTTAGGGTTAGGGTTAGGGTTAGGGTTAGGGATCCGGTTAGGATTTAAAGGTAATTTCAAGTTTACGGTTAGCTTTAGGGTTATCCTGGATTGGAAATATTAGGGTTTCAGTTAGGGTTTGGGGTATGGTTTGGTTTAGGGTTAGGGTTAGGTTTAGGTTTAAGGTTAGCCTTTCGGTTATTGTTAGCTTTAAGGTTAGGGTTAGGGAAAGAGTTACCGTTAGGTTTAAGGTTAGGGTTAGGTTTATGGTTAGGGTTAGGGTTAGGTGTAGGGGTAGGGCTAGTGTAAGGCTAAGGGTTCCGGTTAGGGTTAGGGTTAGGGTTAGTGTTAACCTTAGGCTTAGGGTTAGGGTTAGGTTTATGTTTAGGGTTAGTGTTACGGTTAGGGTTAGCGTTAGGGTTAGGGTTAGGGTTAGGGTTAGGGTTAGGTTTAGGGTTACAGTTATGATTATGTTTAACTTTAGGTTTGTCCTGGATTGGAAATATTTGGGTTTGAGTTAGGGTTAGTGTTACAGTTTGGATTAGGGTTAGGGTTAGGATTAGCATGAGGTTTAGGTTTAGGATCAGCATTTGGGTTAGATTTAGGGTTAGGTTTAGTGCTTGGGTTAATATTAGGATCTGGATACAAAAATTATGTTTTGATTTAGGGTTAGGGCTAGGCTTGAGGGAAGGGTTAGTGTTAGTTTAACTGTTAGTATTAGACTTTGGTTAGGGTTAGGTTTAAGGTTAGGGTTAGGCTTAGGCTTAGGTTTAATGTTTCGGTCAGGTGTAGGCGTTGCGTTAAGGTTAGGTTCAGCGTTTCACTTAGGGTTAGGGTTAGGTTTAATGTTAGTTTTTCAGTTTGCGTTAGGGTTAGGGTTAGGTTTAGGTTTAGGGTTAGGGTTAGGCTTAGGTTTAGGTTTAGGGTTATGGTTATGGTTTGTATTAGGTTTAGGGTTTGGGTTATGGGTAGGATTAGGGGTAGGGTTATGGTTAGCGTTAGTTTTAGTGTTAGGTTTAGGGTTAGTTGTTGGGCTTCATGTTAGGGCATGGACTGAAAAATTAGGTTTTAGATTAGGGTCAGTGTTAGGGTTTGTGTTAGTGTTTGGGTTAGGATTAGGATTGGGTTAGGGTTAGGTTTAGCATTATGTTTAGGTTTTAGTTTTAGGGTTAGGGTTAGGTTTTGGATCTGAAAATTAGGGTTAAGGCTTAGGGTTAGGTTTAGGGTTAGTGTTAGGTTTAGGGTTCGGGTTAGGGTTTAGGGTTTGGCGTAAGGGTTAGTTATAGGGTTAAGCTTAGGGTTAGCATTAGGGTTAGTGTTCACTTTAGGGTTAGGGTTAGGGTTAGGGTTAGGTTAGGGTTAGGGTTAGGGTTAGGGTTAGTGTTAGTGTTAGGGTTAAGCGTTAGTTATAGGTTTAAGGTTAGGTTTAGTGTTCTGGTTAGGATTTATAGGTAATTTCAAGGTTACGGTTAGCTTTAGGGTTATCCTGGATTGGAAATATTAGAATTTCAGTTAGGGTTTGGGGTACGACTTGGATTAGGTTTAGGCTTGTGGTAAGGTTTAATGTTACGGTTTGGGTTAGTGTTAGGTTTAGGGTTAGGGTTAGGCTTTGAATTAGGGTTAGGTTTAAGGTTAGGGTTAGGTTTACAGTTAGGGTTAGGCTTAGGGTTAGAGTTAGGGTTAGGGTTAGGGTTAGGGGTAGTTGTAGGGTTACTGTACGTCTTAGTGTTACGGTTAGCATTAGGGTCAGGGTAAGGGTTACCTTTAGGCTTAGGGTTAGGTTTAGGGTTAGGGTTAGTGTTACTGTTAGGGTTAGGGTTTAAGGTTAGGGTTATGGTTAGGGTTTGGAATAGGGTTATGTTAAGGCTAGGGTTAGGTTTTGTGTTAGTGTTATGGTTAGGGTTAGGTTTAAGGTTAGGGTTAGGATTAGGGTTAGGGTTACGGTCAGGATTAGATGTTGTTTTACATTTAGGTTCAGGGTTTCGGTTAGGGTTATTGTTAGGTTTAGCGTTAGGGTTTCGGTTTGGGTTACGGTTATGGTTAGGTTTAGGGTTAGGGTTAGGGTTAGGGTTAGGGTTAGGGTTACGGTTAGGGTTAGGTTTAGGATTAGGGTTAGGGTTAGGGATAGTGTTAGGGTTATTGTCAGGGTTAGGGTTAGGGTTACAGTTATGATTATGTTTAACTTTAGGTTTGTCCTGGATTGGAAATATTTGGGTTTGAGTTAGGGTTAGTGTTACAGTTTGGATTAGGGTTAGGGTTAGGATTAGCACTAGGTTTAGTTTTAGGATTAGCATTTGGGTCAGATTTAGGGTTAGTTTTAGTGCTTGGGTTAATATTAGGATCTGGATACAAAAATTACGTTTTGATTTAGGGTTAGGGTTAGGCTTGAGGGAAGGGTTAGTGTTAGTTTAACTGTTAGTATTAGACTTTGGTTAGGGTTAGGTTTAAGGTTAGGGTTAGGCTTAGGCTTAGGTTTAGTGTTTCGGTCAGGTGTAGGTGTTGGGTTAAGGTTAGGTTCAGCGTTTCACTTAGGGTTAGGGTTAGGTTTAATGTTAGGTTTTCAGTTTGCGTTAGGGTTAGGGTTAGGTTTAGGTTTAGGGTTAGGGTTAGCCTTAGGTTTGTTTTAGGGTTATGGTTATGGTTTGTGTTAGGGTTAGGGTTTGGGTTATGGGTAGGTTTAGGGCAGGGTTAGGGTTAGCGTTAGGTTTAGTGTTAGGTTTAGGGTTAGTTGTTGGGCTTCGTGTTAGGGTCTGGACTGAAAAATTAGGTTTTAGATTAGGGTCAGTGTTAGGGTTTGTGTTAGTGTTTGGGTTAGGATTAGGATTGGGTTAGGGTTAGGTTTAGCATTATGTTTAGGTTTTAGTTTTAGGGTTAGGGTTAGGTTTTGGATCTGAAAATTAGGGTTAAGGCTTAGGGTTAGGGTTAGGGTTTAGGGTTTGGCGTAAGGGTTAGTTATAGGGTTAAGCTTAGGGTTAGCATTAGGGTTAGTGTTCACTTTAGGGTTAGGGTTAGGGTTAGGGTTACGGTTAGGTATAGGATTAGGGTTAGGGTTAGGAATAGTGTTAGTGTTAGGGTTAAGCGTTAGTTATAGGTTTAGGGATAGGTTTGGTGTTCCGGTTAGGATTTATAGTTAATTTAAAGGTTACGGTTAGCTTTCGGGTTATTCTGGATTGGAAATATTAGAATTTCAGTTAGGGTTATGGTATGACTTGGATTATTTAGGGTACGACTTGGATTAAGGTTAGGCTTGGGGCAAGGTTTAATGTTACGGTTTGGGTTAGTGTTAGGTTTAGGGTTAGGGTTAGGCTTTGAATTAGGGTTAGGTTTAAGGTTAGGGTTAGGTTTACAGTTAGGGTTAGGCTTAGGGTTAGAGTTAGGGTTAGGGTTAGGGTTAGGGGTAGTTGTAGGGTTACTGTACGTCTTAGTGTTACGGTTAGCATTAGGGTCAGGGTAAGGGTTACCTTTAGGCTTAGGGTTAGGTTTAGGGTTAGGGTTAGTGTTACTGTTAGGGTTAGGGTTTAGGGTTAGGGTTATGGTTAGGGTTTGGATTAGGGTCATGTTAGGGCTAGGGTTAGGTTTTGTGTTAGTGTTATGGTTAGGGTTAGGGTTACGGTCAGGGTTAGATGTTGTTTTACATTTAGGTTCAGGGTTTCGGTTAGGGTTATTGTTAGGTTTAGCGTTAGGGTTTCGGTTTGGGTTACGGTTATGGTTAGGTTTAGGGTTAGGGTTAGGGTTAGGGTTAGGGTTAGGGTTAGGGTTAGGATTAGGGTTAGGGTTAGGGATAGTTTTAGGGTTATTTTCAGGGTTAGGGTTAGGTTAAGTTTAAAGTTAGGGTTAGGTTTATGGTTAGGGTTAGGGTTAGGTGTAGGGGTAGGGCTAGTGTAAGGCTTAGGGTTCCGGTTAGGGTTGGTTAGGGTTGGGGTTAGGGTTAACCTTAGGCTTAGGATAAGGGTTAGGGTCAGGTTTAGGGTTAGTGTTAGGGTTAGGGTTAGGGTTAGGGTTAGGGTTAGGGTTAGGGTTAGGGTTAGGGTTAGGGTTAGGGTTAGGGTTACAGTTATGATTATGTTTAACTTTAGGTTTGTCCTGGATTGGAAATATTTGGGTTTGAGTTAGGGTTAGTGTTACAGTTTGGATTAGGGTTAGGGTTAGGATTAGCATGAGGTTTAGGTTTAGGATTAGCATTTGGGTTAGATTTAGGGTTAGGTTTAGTCCTTGGGTTAATATTAGGATCTGGATGCAAAAATTATGTTTTGCTTTAGGGTTAGGGTTAGGCTTAAGGGAAGGGTTTGGGTTAGTTTTACTGTTAGTATTAGTCTTTGGTTAGGGTTAGGGTTATGGTTAGGATTAGGTTAGGGTTAGCGTTAGGGTTAGGGTTAGGGTTAGGTTTAGGGTTAGGGTTAGGTTTTGGGCTAGAGTGAGGGTTAGTGTTAGGGTTAGGGTTGTGGTCAGGGTCTAGGGTTAGGGTTAGGTTTAGGGTTCCGCTTAGTGTTAGGTTTAGCCTTAGGTTTAGTGTAACGATGAAGTTTAGGATTAGGTTTAAGGTTAGGGTTAATGTCATGTTTAGGGTTAGGGTGAGTGTTAGGGTTCGCATTAGGTTTCTGTTTTAGTGTTTGAGTTAGTGTTAGGTTCTGAAACCTGAAAAGTACGGTTAAGTTTCGGGTTAGTTTTAGGTTTAGGGTTACGGTTAGTGTTATTGTTTTGTTCAGAATTAGAGTTAGGTTTAGGGTTAGGGTTAGGTTGAGCATTCGGGTTAGCATTAGTGTTAAATTTAGTGGTAGTTTTAGCCTCGATCAGAAAAATTTGGGTCAGGTTTAGGGTTTGGGTTAGGTTCAGGTTTAGGTTTAGGTTAGGTTTAGAGTTAGGGTTAGGGTTTGCGTTTGGGTTAGTTTAAGTTTAGGTTTAAGGTTATGGTTAAGGTTAGGGTTAGCCTTTGCATTAGGATTAGGATCATGTTAGGTTTTTGTTTAGGCTTAGGGTGAGGTTTATCATCAGGTTTCGGTTTAAGGGTTTGGGTTAGAGTTAGATTCTGGATTAGAACATTATGGTCAAGGTTAGGGTTAGGGTTAAGTTTACATTAGCGTTCGGGTTAGTGTTAAGGTTAGGGTTAGGGTTAGGGTTAGGGTTAGGGGTAGGGTTAGGGATCCGGTTAGGATTTAGAGGTAATTTCAAGGTTACGGTTAGCTTTAGGGTTATCCTGGATTGGAAATATTAGGGTTTCAGTTAGGGTTTGGGGTACGGTTTGTTTTAGGGATAGGGTTAGGGTTAGGTTTAATGTTAGCGTTTCGGTTATTGTTAGGTTTAGTGTTAGGGTTAGGGAAAGAGTTACGGTTAGGTTTAAGGTTAGGGTTAGGTTTATGTTTAGGATTAGGGTTAGGTGTGGGGGTAGGGCTAGTGTAAGGCTTAGGGTTCCGGTTAGGGTTAGGGTTAGCGTTAGGGTTTACCTAAGGCTTAGGGTTAGGGTTAGGGTTATGTTTAGGGTTAGTATTACGGTTAGGGTTAGGGTTAGGGTTAGGGTTAGGGTTAGGGTTAGGGTTAGGGTTAGGGTTAGGGTTAGGGTTAGGGTTAGGGTTAGGGTTAGGGTTAGGGTTAGGGTTAGGGTTACAGTTATGATTATGTTTAACTTTAAGTTTGTCCTGGATTGGAAATATTTGGGTTTGAGTTAGGGTTAGTGTTACAGTTTGGATTAGGGTTAGGGTTAGGATTAGAATGAGGTTTAGGTTTAGGATTAGCATTTGGGTTAGATTTAGGGTTAGGCTTAGTGCTTTGGTTAATATTAGGATCTGGATGCAAAAATTATGTTTTGGTTTAGGGTTAGGGTTAGGCTTGAGGTAAGGGTTTGAGTTAGTTTTACTGTCAGTATTAGTCTTTGGTTAGGGTAAGGGTTAAGGTTAGTGTTAGGTTAGCGTTAGCGTTAGGGTTAGGGTTAGGTTAGGGTAAGGGTTAAGGTTAGTGTTAGGTTAGCGTTAGCGTTAGGGTTAGGGTTAGGGTCAGGGTCTAGGGTTAGGGTTAGGTTCAGGGTTACGCTTAGTGTTAGGTTTAGCATTAGATTTAGGGTAACGATGAAGTTTAGGATTAGGTTTAAGGTTAGGGTTAATGTCAGGTTTAGGGTTAGGGTGAGGGTTAGGGTTTGCATTAGGTTTCTGTTTTAGGGTTTGAGTTAGTGTTAGGTTCTGGAACCTGAAAAGTACGGTTAAGTTTCGGGTTAGTTTTAGGTTTAGGTTTACGGTTAGTGTCATTGTTATGTTCAGAATTAGAGTTAGGGTTAGGGTTAGGGTTAGGATGAGCATTAGGGTTAGCATTAGTGTTAACTTTAGTGTTAGTTTTAGCCTGGATCGGAAAAATTGGGGTCAGGTTTAGGGTTTGGGTTGGGTTTAGGTTTAGGTTTAGGTTAGGTTTAGCGTTAGGGTTAGGGTTTGTGTTTGGGTTTGGGTTAGTTTAGGTTTAGATTTAAGGTTAGGGTTAGGGTTAGGGTTAGCCTTTGTGTTAGGATTGGAATCATGTTAGGTTTTTGTTTAGGCTTAGGGTGAGGTTTATCATCAGGTTTCGGTTTTAGGGTTTGGGTTAGAGTTAGATTCTAGATTAGAAAGTTATGGTCAAGGTTGGGGTTAGGGTTACGGTTAGCATTTTGGTTAGGGTAAGGGTTAGGATTAGTTTTTGGGTTAATGTTAGGATCTGGATCGAAAAATTACCTTTTGCGTTAGGTTTAGGGTTAGGGTTAGGATTAGGGTTAGGGTTAAGGTTAAGTTTACATTAGCTTTAGGGTTAGTGTTAAGGTTAGGTTTAGGTTTAGGGTTAGGGTTAGGGTTAAGGTTAGGTTTAGGGTTAGTGTTAGGGTTAGGATTAGGGTTAGGGTTAAGGTTAGGATTTAGTGGTAATTTCAAGGTTGCAGTTAGCTTTAGCGTTATCCTGGATTGGAAATATTAGAATTTCAGTTAGGGTTTGTGGTACGACTTGGATTAGAGTTAGTCTTTGGGTTAGGGTTAGGGTTAGGGTTAGGGTTAGGGTTTAGGGTTAGGGTTAGGGTTAGGGTAAGGGTTAGGGTTAGGTTTAGTGTTAGGTTTAGGGTTAGTGTTAGAGGGTTAGGGTTAGGGTTAGGGTTTAGGGTTAGGGTTAGGGTTAGGGTTAGGGTTAGGGTTAGGGTTAGGGTTAGGGTTAGGGTTAGGGTTACGGTTAGCTTTAGTCTTGTCCTGGATAGGAAATATTAGAATTTCAGTTAGGGTTTGGGGTCCGGTTTTGTTTAGGGTTAGGGTTAGGGTTAGGTTTAAGGTTAGCGTTTCGGTTATTGTTATGTTTAAGGTTAGGGTTAGGGAAAGAGTTACGTTTAGGTTTAAGGTTAGGGTTAGGTTTATGGTTAGGGTTAGGGTTAGGGTTAGGGTTAGGGTTAGGGTTAGGGTTAGGGTAAGTTTTTGCGTTCCAGTTAGGGTTTAGGTTAGGGTTGGGTTTAACCTTAGGCTTAGGGTTAGGTTTAGGGTTATGTTTAGCTTTAGTTTACGGTTCGGGTTAATTTTTATTGTTAGGTTTAGGGTTAGGTTTAGGTTTAGTGTTAGGGTTATGGTGAGGGTTCAGATTAGGGTTATGTTAGGGCTAGGGTTAGTGTTTGTGTTAGAGTTATGGTTTTGGTTAGGGTTAAGGTTAAGTTTCGGGTTAGGCTTAGGCTTACTTTTAGCGATACGGTCAGGTGTAGGCGTTGGGTTAAGGTTAGGTTCAGGGTTTCACTTAGGGTTAGGGTTAGGTTTAATGTTAGGTTTTCAGTTTGCATTAGGTTTAGGGTTAGGGTTAGGTTTAGGGTTAGAGTTAGGTTTAGGTTTAGGTTAAGGGTTATGCTTATGGTTTGTGTTAGGGTTAGGGTTTGGGTTATGGTTAGGGTTAGGGGTAGGGTTAGGGTGAGGGTTAGGTTTAGTGTTAGGTTTAGGGTTAGTCGTTGGGCTTCATGTTAGGGTCTGGACTGAAATATTAGGTTTTGGATTAGGGTCAGTTTTAGGGTTCGTGTTAGTCTTTGGGTTAGGATTACAATTGGGTAAGGGTTAGGTTTAGGGTTAGGGTTTAGTGTTAGGTTTAGGGTTAGTTTTAGAGGGTTAGGGTTAGGGTTAGGGTTTAGGGTTTGGCTTAAGTGTTTGTTAGGATTAGGGTTAGGGTTAGGGTTAGGGTTAGGGTTAGTGTTCACTTTAGGGTTAGGGTTAGGGTTAGGGTTACGGTTAGGTATAGGATTAGGGTTAGGGTTAGGAATAGTGTTAGTGTTAGGGTTAAGCGTTAGTTATAGGTTTAAGGTTAGGTTTAGTGTTCTGGTTAGGATTTATAGGTAATTTCAAGGTTACGGTTAGCTTTAGGGTTATCCTGGATTGGAAATATTAGAATTTCAGTTAGGGTTTGGGGTACGACTTGGATTACAGTTAGGCTTGGGATAAGGTTTAATATTACGGATTGGGTTAGTGTTAGGTTTAGGGTTAGTGTTAGGGTTTGAGTTAGGATTATGTTTAAGTTTAGGGTTAGGTTTACAGTTAGGGTTAGGCTTAGGGTTAGAGTTAGGGTTAGGGTTAGGGTTAGGGGTAGTTGTAGGGTTACTGTACGTCTTAGTGTTACGGTTAGCATTAGGGTCAGGGTAAGGGTTACCTTTAGGCTTAGGGTTAGGTTTAGGGTTAGGGTTAGTGTTACTGTTAGGGTTAGGGTTTAAGGTTAGGGTTATGGTTAGGGTTTGGAATAGGGTTATGTTAAGGCTAGGGTTAGGTTTTGTGTTAGTGTTATGGTTAGGGTTAGGTTTAAGGTTAGGGTTAGGATTAGGGTTAGGGTTACGGTCAGGATTAGATGTTGTTTTACATTTAGGTTCAGGGTTTCGGTTAGGGTTATTGTTAGGTTTAGCGTTAGGGTTTCGGTTTGGGTTACGGTTATGGTTAGGTTTAGGGTTAGGGTTAGGGTTAGGGTTAGGGTTACGGTTAGGGTTAGGGTTAGGATTAGGGTTAGGGTTAGGGATAGTTTTAGGGTTATTTTCAGGGTTAGGGTTAGGGTTACAGTTATGATTATGTTTAACTTTAGGTTTGTCCTGGATTGGAAATATTTGGGTTTGAGTTAGGGTTAGTGTTACAGTTTGGATTAGGGTTAGGGTTAGGATTAGCATTTGGGTTAGATTTACGGTTAGGTTTAGGGCTTGGGTTAATATTAGGATCTGGATGCAAAAATTATGTTTTGGTTTAGGGTTAGGGTTAGGGTTAGTCTTAAGGGAAGGGTTTGGGTTAGTTTTACTGTTCGTATTAGTCTTTGGTTCGGGTTAGGGTTAAGGTTAGGGTTAGGTTAGGGTTAGCGTTTGGGTTAGGGTTAGGGCTAGGATAAGTGTTAGGTTTAGGTTTTGGGCTAGAGTGAGGGTTAGTGTTAGGGTTAGGGTTGTGGTCAGGGTCTAGGGTTAGGGTTAGGTTTAGGGTTCCGCTTAGTGTTAGGTTTAGCCTTAGGTTTAGTGTAACGATGAAGTTTAGGATTAGGTTTAAGGTTAGGGTTAATGTCATGTTTAGGGTTAGGGTGAGGGTTAGGGTTCGCATTAGGTTTCTGTTTTAGTGTTTGAGTTAGTGTTAGGTTCTGGAACCTGAAAAGTACGGTTAAGTTTCGGGTTAGTTTTAGGTTTAGGTTTACGGTTAGTGTCATTGTTATGTTCAGAATTAGAGTTAGGTTTAGGGTTAGGGTTAGGTTGAGCATTAGGGTTAGCATTAGTGTTAACTTTAGTGTTAGTTTTAGCCTGGATCAGAAAAATTGGGGTCAGGTTTAGGGTTTGGGTTAGGTTTAGGTTTAGGTTTAGGTTAGGTTTAGGGTTAGGGTTAGGGTTTGCGTTTGGGTTAGTTTAGGTTTAGGTTTAAGGTTATGGTTAAGGTTAGGGTTAGCCTTTGCATTAGGATTAGGATCATGTTAGGTTTTTGTTTAGGCTTAGGGTGAGGTTTATCATCAGGTTTCGGTTTTAGGGTTTGGGTTAGAGTTAGATTCTGGATTAGAAAGTTATGGTCAAGGTTAGGGTTAGGCTTAAGTTTACATTAGCGTTAGTGTTAGTGTTAAGTTTAGGGTTAGGGTTAGGGTTAGGGTTAGGGTTAGGATTTAGAGGTAATTTCAAGGTTACGGTTAGCTTTAGGGTTATCCTGGATTGGAAATATTAGGGTTTCAGTTAGGGTTTGGGGTACGGTTTGTTTTAGGGTTAGGGTTAGGGTTAGGTTTAAGGTTAGCCTTTCGGTTATTGTTAGGTTTAAGGTTAGGGTTAGGGAAAGAGTTACGGTTAGGTTTAAGGTTACAGTTAGGTTTATGGTTAGGGTTAGGTTTAGGGTTAGGGTTAGGGTTAGGTGTAGGGGTAGGGCTAGTGTAAGGCTTAGGGTTCCGGTTAGGGTTAGGGTTAGGGGTAGGGTTACCCTTAGGCTTAGGGTAAGGGTTAGGGTTAGGTTTAGGGTTAGTGTTACGTTTAGGGTTAGGGTTAGGGTCTGGTTTAGGGTTAGGTTTAGGTTTAGGGTTAGGGTTCATATTAGGGTTATGTTAGGGCTACGGTTAGGGTTTTTTTAGGGTTATGGTTAGGGTAAGGGTTAGGGTTAGGCTTAGGTTTAGGGTTAGTGTTACGGTCAGGTGTAGGCGTTGGGTTAAGGTTAGGTTCAGGGTTTCACTTAGGGTTAGGGTTAGGTTTAATGTTAGGTTTTCAGTTTCCATTAGGGTTATTGTTAGGGTTAGGGTTAGTGTTAGGTTTAGGCTTAAGTTTAGGTTTAGGGTTAGGGTTATGGTTTGTGTTAGTGTTAGGGTTAGGGTTAAGGGTACGGTTAGGGTTGGGGTTAGGGTTAACCTTAGGCTTAGGATAAGGGTTAGGGTCAGGTTTAGGGTTAGTGTTACGGTTAGGGTTAGGGTTAGGGTTAGGGTTAGGGTTAGGGTTAGGGTTAGGGTTAGGGTTAGGGTTAGGGTTAGGGTTAGGGTTAGGGTTAGTGTTTGGGTTAGGGTTAGGGCTATGATTAGTGTTAGTTTTAGCTTTTGGGCTAGAGTTAGGGTTAGTGTTAGGGTTAGGGATAGTTTTAGGGTTATTGTCAGGTTTAGGGTTAGGGTTACAGTTTTGATTATGTTTAACTTTAGGTTTGTCCTGGATTGGAAATATTTGGGTTTGAGTTAGGGTTAGTGTTACAGTTTGGATTAGGGTTAGGGTTAGTATTAGCATGAGGTTTAGGTTTAGGATCAGCATTTGGGTTAGATTTAGGGTTAGGTTTAGTGCTTGGGTTAATATTAGGATCTGGATGCAAAAATTATGTTTTGGTTTAGGGTTAGGGTTAGGCTTAAGGGAAGGGTTTTGGTTAGTTTTACTGTTAGTATTAGTCTTTTGTTAGGGTTATGGTTAAGGTTAGGGTTAGGTTAGGGTTATCGTTAGGGTTAGGGTTAGGGCTAGGATTAGTGTTAGGTTTAGGTTTTGGGCTAGAGTGAGGGTTAGTGTTAGGGTTAGGGTTATGGTCAGGGTCTAGGGTTAGGGTTAGGTTTAGGGTTACGCTTAGTGTTAGGTTTAGCCTTAGGTTTAGGGTAACGATGAAGTTTAGGATTAGGTTTAAGGTTAGGGTTAATGTCAGGTTTAGGGTTAGGGTGAGGGTTAGGGTTTGCATTAGGTTTCTGTTTTAGGGTTTGAGTTAGTGTTAGGTTCTGGAACCTGAAAAGTACGGTTAAGTTTCGGGTTAGTTTTAGGTTTAGGTTTACGGTTAGTGTCATTGTTATGTTCAGAATTAGAGTTAGGGTTAGGGTTAGGGTTAGGATGAGCATTAGGGTTAGCATTAGTGTTAACTTTAGTGTTAGTTTTAGCCTGGATCAGAAAAATTGGGGTCAGTTTTAGGGTATGATTTGGGTTTAGGTTTAGGTTTAGTTTAGGTTTAGGGTTAGGGTTAGGGTTTGGGTTTGGGTTAGTTTAGGTTTAGGTTTAAGGTTATGGTTAGCGTTAGGGTTAGCCTTTGCATTAGGATTAGGATCTTGTTTGTTTTTTGTTTAGGCTTAGGGTGAGGTTCATCATCAGGTTTCGGTTTTAGGGTTTGGGTTAGAGTTAGATTCTAGATTAGAAAGTTATGGTCAAGGTTGGGGTTAGGGTTACGGTTAGCATTTTGGTTAGGGTAAGGCTTAGGATTAGTTTTTGGGTTAATGTTAGGATCTGGATCGAAAAATTACCTTTTGCGTTAGGTTTAGGGTTAGGGTTAGGTTCCTGGTTAGTGTTAAGGTTAGCATCTCGGTCTTGATCTGAAAATTTGTGTTAGGTTTTGCGTTAGGGTTTGGGTTACATTTAGGTTTTGGTTTGGGTTAGGGTTAGGTTCGGATTAGGTTTAGGTTTAGGGTTAGTGTAAGGGTTTGGTTTGGGCTTAGTGTTAGGGTTAGGGTTAAGTTTACATTAGCGTTAAGGTTAGTGTTAAGGTTATGTTTAGATTTAGGTTTGGGTTAGGGTTCGGTTTAGTGTTAGGGTTAGTGTTAGGGTTAGCTTTAAGGTCACGTTTAGAGTTAGTGTTCAACAGTGAAATCATCCAGCAGAGTCATCAAAACCCTTCCATACTAATACAAAGGGTCTCAAATCAATGTCACAGATATTCTAGAGAAAGCAATCATGCACCTATTTTTTGAGTGATTAAACTCTAGCTCCTAGCCCTGCAAAAAAACTCAGGAAAATGAAGAACGACCAGTAGAAAGGTTGGTACATACAAAATTACCTGGAATGTAAAGACTGTTTTTCACAGGGATCTAGGACCTTTGAGGAGAATATCATTTATTCTCCAGACCAGAAACATGTCTTTGAAGAAATAAAGAAGTAGTTTAAAAATGAATTGACAGGCTGCTAGGTGGAACAGTGGACAGAGCACTGGCCCTGAGTCTGGAGGACCTGAATTCAATTTTGGCCTCAGATGCTTAAAAATACCTATCTGTGTGGCCTTGGCAAGTCACTTGCCTTCATTGCCTCTCAAAAAATACCCTAGAAAATCAATTGGAAAATTTGGGAGAGAAAATTAACCTTTTGCATTAAGAAAACATTTCCTTGGAAAATGCAAGTGGACAAATAATTCTCTCAAACCCTCAGCTGGTCAAATGGAAAACTTTGAAAGATGGAATTGATGAAATAGAAAAGGATTTGCAAAAAAAGAAGAAAATCTGTCTCTTAAAGAAAGAATGGAGTCTGTGGAAGGACATGACTTCATGATACAATAAAACAAAACCAAAAAATAGAAGGAAATATGAAATACATCATCAGCAAAACTACTGACCTCAAGGATAGAATGAGGTGAGACAATCTAAGAATCATTGGGCTTCCTGAAAATATTGAAGAGGAAAAAAGCATGAACTTAATATTAAAGGATTTAGAGATGGAAAATTGCCCTGACATCATCGAACCAGAGATCAAAAGAGTCATTGAGAGAATGCATCAATCTCCTCCAGAAAGGGATCCAAAATTGGAAATTTAAAGGAATATTGTGATCAAATTCCAGAACTATCAGATAAAAGAGAGAATCCTGCAAGCACCCAGAAAGAAACAATTTAGATACAAAGGAACCACAGTGAGGATTACACAGGACCTGGATGTATCAATATTAAGGGTTCAGAGGGCCTGGAATGAAATAGTCTGAAAGGCAAGGGGAATGCAGTCAGTCAAGGATTCACTATCTGGCAAAATTGAGCCTTGCCTTTCAGTGGAAAAGATGGACATTTAATGAAAATTGAGTTTTACAACTTTTCCTGATGAGAAGACCAGAGCTAAATGGAAAGTTTTGACTTCAAACAGGGGGCTAAATAGACACATGAAAAGGTTTAAAAAAGATTAAAGAAAAAAACCTACTATCCAATAAGATGAAACTGACTGTATCTTTACCTGGGATAAAGATTCTAATAACTTTGGAGAATGGTAACTCCATTAAAGAAAATATACTTAGACAGAAATGCCATCCCTTTTCTGTGACTCAGAATGATTTAGAAAACAATACTTCCTTAAAAGGGGGGGGCAGTAAAGAGATGGGAGGATGGAAGAGATTGAAGGGGGTAAATCTTGTTATATTAAGAAGTACAGGGGCAGCTAGGTGGCGTAATGGATAAAACACCAGCCCTCGAGTCAGGAGTACCTGGGTTCAAATCCGGTCTCAGACACCTAATAATTACCTAGCTGTGTGGCCTTCGGCAAGCCACTTAACCCCATTTGCCTTGCAAAAACCTAAAAAAAAGAAGTACAAAGAACCTATTGCAATAGAGAAGAAGAAAGGAGGAAGTGGGAACCACCTGAATCTTACTCTCATCAGACTGACTTAAAGTCAACATACATATAATCAGTTAAGTTAAGAAACTTATCTGACCTTTCAAGTATTAATAGGGCAAAAGGGGAGGGGGAGGAAGGGAGGGAAGGAAAGGAAGGAAGAAGGGGCAAAGGGAAAAGGGAGGAGGGTTGGATATAGGAGGGCAAAGACAGTGAAAGTGGTGTTATTCATAAACAAAATACTGGGCAATAGGGAAAAGTGGGGGGAAAGGGAAAAAATACAAACAGAGGGAAAATAACACCTTTGAATGTGAATGGGATGAACTCTCCACAAAATTGTAAGCAAATAACAGAGTGGATTAAAAACCAGAATACTACAATATGCAATATGCTGCTTACAATAAACATATATATATACATATATATATATATATATATATATATATATATATATATATATATAGAGAGAGAGAGAGAGAGAGAGAGAGAGAGAGAGAATGTAAAAGTTGGAGTAAAATGTATTTTGCTCCAGCTGAAGTGAAAAAAGGGTTAGAAATCCTTATATCAGAAAAACTAGCTTCAAAAATACATAATGTTAAAATAGATAAGGGAGGAAACTATAGTCTCCTAAAAAGTATCATAGACAATAATGTAATTTAAATACTAAATTTGTATGCGTCAAATGATATAGCATCCAAATTCTTAGAGGAGAAGTGGAGGACTTAATGGAAGACAAAGAAATCAAAATTCTGCTGGTGGGAGACCTCTCAGATTAGATGAAACTAACCATAAAATAAGCAAGAAAGAATTTAAGGAGGTAAATAAAATATTAAAAAACCTAGCCATAATAGACCTATAGATGAAAGTGAATGGGGATAGAATGAAATATAATTATTTTCTGCAGAATATGACACTTATATAAAAATTGACCTTATTCTTGGGCATATAAACCTAATAATCAATTTCAAAAAGGCAAAATTTGTGAATGTCTTTCTCAGATCATATTGCTAATAAAAATCACATGCAATATTGGACCAGGGAGATATAGACTCAAAGCTAATTGGGAACTAAATAACCTCATTTCAAAGAATGAGTAGGTCAAACAACACATTATAGAAAGAATTATTGCATCCTAGATAATGATAATAATGAAACAATATACAAAAACTTATGGGGTACAGCCAAGACAGTTGTCAAGCGATATATTTTATCTTTAAATACACACATGAATAAATTAGAGAAAGAGGAAATCAATGAACTCAACATGCAAGTAAAAAAAGAGAAAGAACAAAATTTTAAAAACCCAATTAAATATCAATTTATAAATTCTAAAAATTAAAAGAGAATTTAATGAAATTGAAAGCAAGGAAACTATTGAACTAATAAATAAAACTAAGAATTGGCTTCATTGATAAACCTCTGATTAATTTAATTAACAAAAGAAAGAAGAAGACAAATTACAAATATCATAAATAAGAACAGCTGAACTCACAACCATTGAGGAGCAAATTAAAGTAATTGTTTGGAATTATTTTGCCCAATTCTATGCCAATATATTTGACAATCTAAGTGAAATGGATAAATTTACAAAAATATAAGTTGCCCAGGTTAAATGAAGAAGAAATTAAATTACTAAGCAAGCCTATCTCAGAAAAAGAAATTCTACAAGCCATTATTGAACTCTCTAAGAAAAAATATCCAAGGCCAAATGCACTCACAAGTGAATTCTATCGAGCATTTAAGTAATAATTGGTTCCAATTCTATATAAACTTTTTGGAAAATAGGTGAAGACGGAACTCTGCCTAATTCTTTCTATGACAC
Organism: Macrotis lagotis; assembly: GCF_037893015.1. NCBI lineage: Eukaryota > Metazoa > Chordata > Mammalia > Peramelemorphia > Peramelidae > Macrotis > Macrotis lagotis. The sequence continues at coordinate 65,377,585 of NC_133660.1, read as the reverse complement.
CAATATGGTGCTGCTATGTAAACCAGGAAGGTGTAAAACAGAGACAGAAAATTATAGACCTATCTCCCTGATGAATATAGATTGAAAAATCTTAAATAAAATCTTAACAAAATTGATTACAAGTTATCACTAGGATAATCCATTATGAACTAAGTAGGATTTATCTCAGCAATTTAGGGTTAGTTCAATATTAGGAAAACTGTTAGTATAATTAATTATATCAATAAGAAACCTATCAGAAAACATGATTATATCAAATAGATCCTGAAAAAGCTTTTGATAAAATACTGCACCCATTCCTACTAAAATACTAGAGAGTATAGGAATAAATATGAAGCAGTATGTATCAGAAACCATCAACAAACATTACATTCCATGGTGATAGGCTAGAAGCATTCCCAATAATATCAGCAGAGAAGAAAGGATGCCCATTATCACTGCCACAAGTCAATATTGTATTAAAAATGTTAGCTTCAACATTAAGAGAAGAAAAATAAATTGAAGGAATTAGATTGGGAAGGAAGAGACAGTACTCTTATTCTTTGCAGATGACATGATGGTAGAATAATTGGCAACTTTAACTTCAGCTACAGAATATAAAATAAACTCTCATAAATCCTCAACATTTCTATATATGACTAGCAAGATGCAACAGAAAGAACTAGAAAAAGAAATCCCATTCAAAGTACCTTCAGACAATATGAGTCTGCAAAGGCAGACTCAGAAACTTTTTGAAAACAATTAAAAAACACTTCTCAAACAAATAAAATCAGATTTAAATTATTGAGGAAATATTAACTGCTCATAGGTAGGTGAATGAACACAATAAAATGTCAATTCTACCTAAATTAAACTACCTATTTGGTGCCCTACCAATCAAATTTCCACAAAATCACCTAAATGAGTTATAAAGAAAATTTAATTGATATGGAGAAGTAAAAAGTTGAGAATTTCCAGGGATTTACTGAAAAAAATTGCAAAAGAAGGTAATTTACCTCTACCAGGTCTAATATTATATTATAAAGCACCAGTCATCAAAACTGTGGAATAGACTAGGTGCAATTGCAGGAAATGGTCATGGTACTCTTCTGATTTATAAACCCAAGGAATCCAGTTACTGGGATAAAAATTCTCCCTTTGGTAAAAACTGTTGGAAATTTAGAAGTTAGTAGGTCATAAACTTTATTAGAGCAACACCTCACACACTATACCAAGATAAGATCAAAATGGATACAGGATTTAGATGTAAAAACAATATTATAAGCAAACTAGGAAATCAAGGAATAGTTTACCTGTCAGATTTATGAAAAGGGAAGCAGTTTATGACCAAAGAAATAGAGTACATCATTAAAAACAAACTAGATAATTTCAATTGCATTAAATTAAAAAAGCTTTTTGCACAGACAAAACCCACTGTAACCAAGATCAAAAGAAATGTAGTAAATTGGGAAACAATTTTAACAACTTGTATTTCTGACAAAGGACTCATTTCTAAAATATACAGAGAAATGAGGCAAATTTTCAAAAAAACCAAATCATTCCCCAATTGACAAATGGTCAAAGTATATGCAAAGTCAATTTACAGATGAGGAAATCAAAACGTTCTATAGTCATATGAAAAATGCTCTAAATCACTACTTATTAGAGAAATACAAATTAAAATATCTCTGAGGCACCACCTCACAGCTCTAAAAGGACAATGATCAAGGTTGGAAGGGATGTGGGAAATCTGGGACACTAATACTTTGCTGGTAGAGCTGTGAACTGAGCCAACCTTTCTGGAGAATAAATTGCAATTATTCCCTTAGGGCAATAAAAATGTGCAGACCCTTTCATCCAGTAGTACCATTACCGGGTCTATACCATGAAGAGTTTATGAAAATGGGTAAAAACATCACTTGTACAAAAATATCCACAGTAGTGCTGTTTGTTGTGACAAAGAATTGGAAATTTAATGAATGTCCTTAAATTGGGAAATGTCTTGATAAACTGTGATATATATATATATATATATATATATATATATATATATATATATGACAGAACATACTATTAGAAACCTAGAGGAATGGGAAATCAGGGCAGCCTAGAGGATTTACATGAATTGATGCTGACTGAGATGAGCAGCATCAGAAGAATATTGTACACCCTAACAGCAACACATGTAATGATCACCCTTAATGGACTTGTTCATTCTGTCAGTGCAACAATCAGACATAATTTTGGAATATCTGTGATGGACAATAATATCTGTATCAAGAGAAAGAATTGTGGAGTTTGAACAAAGACCAAAGGCTATTACCTTTAATTTAAAAATTAAAAAAGTTATCATATCATGTAATTTTGCTATCTCTTATGCATTATTCTTTTTCTCATCAAATTCAACTTAGATCCATGTATACCATGGAATCAATGTAAAGACTAACAGTCTGCCTCGGGGGGGGGAAGAGGGATGTGAGATTAGGCAAAAAAATTACAAAATCAATAATTAAAAACTAAAAGTAAACAAAAAGTATTCTTCTTTTTTCTTGGTGGGATCTGTTGCTTGAACATCAGAAAAGAGCTTTCATTTATCCTTAATATGGAAAAGCTCCAAGAACACCATATCTTCCTGCTGCCATCTTGACTCCACCCTGGAAGTCTGAGAACCACAACTCTGGGAAACATCATTGAAGCAATTTCTCTGATGAATGTATGATAAAGAGTGCTATCTATCCCAACCAAAGACCAGATGCTATCGGAATACAGGCTGAAGTTCTTTTTTCCCCCTCACTTTCCCTTTCTTTGTGGAGGGATTGAGCATTTATAGTTTACCTTTACAATATAACTATTGTAGTAATGCATTTCATGACTACATATTTTTAATCTACACCAAGTAAATTGCTTTCTCAATTCAGGGAATGGGTGTTGGAGAAAGGGAGAAAATTTGAAACTCAGTGTTTTGGAATTAAATGTTGAAGCTTGCTTTTGCCTGCAGCTGAGGTAACAATAAATAAAACAAAATATACAATTTTTCAAATAAAAAGAAAAAGAAAAAATGTAGGGGATCTAGTGGAATTTATGCACTCTGATTGGTCTTGGATTTTAATGATAACAAAAATGATTAAACAATTGGTGTTTCTAGAAAAATAATTTTAGTTAATTTTATGTTTAATTACATGCAAAGAGAATTTTCAACCTTCATCCTTTTGCAAGCCTTTGAGTCCCACATTTTTCTGCAACTTTCCATTCTGTCCTCCCTCCCCATAGCCACAGTAAATCTGATTTATATTATACATGCACAATCATGTTTAATATATGGTCTATATTAACCAAGTTGTGAAAAATGAATTATAACTAAGGGGAGGAAGAAACATGAGAAATAAAGAAAAAATATAAAAGTTTTAGTAAGTATAATAGTATGCTCTGGTCTTACATTCAGACTCCACAATTTTTTCTCTGGATGTGAATGGAATTTTCCATCACTTAAGATTTTCTTTGATCACTGAACTGTTGAGTTACTGTGTCCATCATACATGGACCATCTTACCATTGATGTGTACCATATTCTGGTTCTTCTTATTTCACTCAACATCAGTTTGTGCAAGTCTTCCAGGCTTTTCTAAAATATGGTCACTAAAGAATTCTTCTTGATTAATAATACTCCAAAACTTTAATATGCCATAATGTGTTCAGTCATTCTCTAATTGATGGAGCATTCCCTCAATTTCCATTTCTTTGCCATTACAAAAAGAACTGCTAAAATATTTCTGTACAAGTGAGTCTTTTCTACTTTTTTATTATCTCTTTGGAATATAAATCTAGTAGTGATATTACTGAATCATAACATATATATGGTTTTGTTACAGTTTGGGCATTGTTCCAAATTATTCTCCAGAATACTTGGATCAATTCACAACTCAATCAATAGTATATTATTGTTCCAGTTCTCTGATATCCTCTCCAACATTTCAACATTTATCATTCCATTTTTTTTCATTTTAGCTAATCTATAGGTAAGAGATGGTATCTCAGAGATGTTTTAATTTACATTTGTCTAATCAACAATTATTTAGAACATTTTTTTATTTAATTAGAGATAACTTTAATTTCTTCATCTGAAATCTACTTGTACATATGCTTTGATCATTTAAAAATTGGAGAATGACTTGAATAATTTCATAAATTTGACTTAGTTTTCCCTATATTTTTAGAAATCATCCTTTATTGGAAGTGCTAGCTGTGTTTCCAAGGTTTTTGTATTCCTTTTAATATTGGTTACATTGGTTTTATTTGTGCAAAACCTTTCTAATTTAATGTAGTCAAAATTATCCATTGTACAATGGATAATATTCTCTGTCTTTTGTTTGGTCATAAATTCCTCTCCCCTCCATAGATATGTCCATTAAACTATTCCTACATGCATTTCAACCTTGGTAGAGGGTGCTGGGTGTTGGTCTATGCCTAGTTTTATTTCATACCATTTTCCAGTTTTCCCAGAATTTTTTGTCAAATAGTGATTTTTTTATCCCAAAAGTAGAGTTTTGGGGTTTAACAAACAGCAGATTAATATAGTCATTTAATACTGTTTCTTTTGTACTTAATCTGTTTCAAAGATTCACTTCTCTATTTCTTTTCAGTACTAGACAGTTTTGATGACTGCTGATTTAATACAGTTTTAGATCTGGTATGACTAGACAAACTTCATTTGTAATTTTTTTAGTAATTCCTTTATTCTTCTTGACTTTTTGTTCCTACAGATGTAATTTTTACTCTTTTTCTCACTCTGTGAAAAAGATTTTTTGGTAATTTTGATTGGTATGGTATTGAATAAGTAAATTAATAAGGTAGAATAATAATTTTTATTTTATTAGCTTAGATTACCCATGGACAATAAATATTTTTCCAGTTATTTAGATCTCACTTTATTTGTATGAAAAGTATTTTGAAATTATTTTCAAGTAGTTTCTGGGTTTGTTTAGGCAGGTAGATTCCCAAGTGCTTTATGTTGTCCAAGTTAATTTAAGTGGAATTTCTCTTTCTATCTTTTGCTATTGGGTTTTATTGTACATAAAAATGTTGAAGATTTATGTGGGTTTATTTTATACCCTGTTATTTTGCTAAATTAAGATTTTTTTCAAGTAGTGTTTTAATTGATTTCTAGGGTTCTGTATCATATCTGCAAACAGTGGGAGTTTCATTTACTTATTGCCTATTCTTATTCTTTCTTTCTTTCTCTTTTCTCATTGCTAAAGCTAACATTTCTAATATAATATTGAGTAATAATCATGATAAATGTTCATCTTTGATTTGCTCTTGATATTTTGGAAATGTTTCTAGTTTATCTCCATTACATCTACTGCTTTCTGATGGTTTTTAAATAGATGTTGCTTATCATTTTAAGGAAAACTCATTTCATTCCTATGCCCTCTAATTATTTTAATAATAACAAGTGCTATATTTTGTTAAAACCTTTTTCAGTATCTAAAGAGATAATCATATTTCTGTTTGCAATTTCATTTTAGATTATTGCCTTTTTAGAGACAGATAAACTTTCCTGTTAAATCCTGTAGTTCTTGTTTTTTCCATTTATCAGATTCTGAAATTTCCATTTCCATTGAATCAGTTTTGATGTTTGCAAGTGTTCTGACCCAGATGGTGCTGTACAACACACCTCTGAAAGTTGCCCATTTCTTATTTGTTCCATTGTTGTTCACTCTGTATTGGTTCAGTATTCCCTCCACTACAGCAATGAACTGCTCTCTTTCAGAGAAGCCCTCTAATCTGTTGACATTTAATCTCTGGTAGTTATCTTCCCCTGTGTTCAACACTTTTCTTTAATGTGAATGTTTAAAATGGTCAGGAAAGTCTATGATCAGTCCTGCATTCTGCACGACACAATACCTTTATGACTTTCACATTCATGTGTCTCTTTTTCTTACAATGACATACAATATTAGATGCCAGTGTTTACTGTGAGAGTTCATTGGCAAAGTTATATTTAATTTAGGTAAAATGGAAGGTAAAATGATGGTAAGGGGAAGGTCATGAGATGTGCAAGTCTTCAGTAGCAAATAACCACTCCTGTTGATGTTTTAACTCCATTCTTCCCTAGGGCCATGTCTAATAATCTGTGCCTGCTTGTGCATTAAAGTCACCCAATATTATAAACTTGTCCTATTTTGACATATTGATAATGATAGTCTCCACGTCTTCATAATTTTTTTAATCTCCTCAGGGTTTACTATGATGATTGTGAAATGGTGCTTTCAAGCAAGTGGCAATCACATAGTCAAGAGACTGTTATTCAGGTTTTTAAAGTAGATTGATTTTCAATTAAAACCTATGCCACCCTCATTAGCACTCCTCTTCACTGTAACCATTCCAGAAAAAAAATGTGTATTTAACTCCAGCTTCAATAAACTGACCTTTATTTGGCAGTCTTGTATCAGTTCAAGACTGCCATTTGGATGTGATGCCAACTGAGTTCCAACAAAGGAGCTCTCCGGTCTATTGGGTTTCATGTTATCTAAAAGCATGGATACATTGATGATGAGTTAAATAATATATGCAAAAATTTTGTATGTATTTTTTGTTTCTTTATTTTTATTTTTTTATAAGGCAAAGAGGTTATGTGACTTGCCCAAAGTCACACAGCTGTCTGAGGTTGCATTTGAATTCAGGTCTGCCGGGTTTTTATTTACAACGCCGGCTTCTTTATGCTAGTCCGTCCTCTTACTCACCAGTCCAATGCATGATGAGTCTTCGGGGTACCTCCGGCCCCCACTCTTTGATGGGGGAAGAACCAGACAGAGTGCCTGAGGTGGATAATGAGTCTTTATTCTTCTGTGATCACATCCCGCTCTCCCGCCCAACCTCTCAGCAGACACTTTTATCCCCTCTGTCCTCCCTCCCATGAACTCTTACTCAATGAGGGGCCGAGTTCTGTAACATTCCCTTATAAGGTGATTATGTTTCCCCCGCTAAGCGACCGCCAAGCCTCTTCCCCCCGCCCCCAACATCTCCCCCTTTCTGTTTTACAAGGTTATCACTTGGTGTGACCTTAAGCGGTGCTGAGGTTAGCCTTAAGCGGTGTCATTTCTACTGGCCTCTGATAGCTGGGGGCGAGGAACCCTGTCTTAGGTCATCTCCTTCAACCCAGGACCTTGCCCGTCCTAGGCGCCCGACACCCTCAGGGCCTGTCTTAGGTGGCTGGGTTAGGAGAGGTTGCCCGTCTTGGGGTTTACCTCGTCTTACCCCTAGGTGTCACATGTCATGCATGGCGGCTAGCCAGACTTGGGGATCCTCCCCCGTCTCCATGGCCATGAAGGCTTTCTGAGTAAGAAGCATATAGCCCCTCTGTCGCCTAGCTAGGCGGCAGAAACAGACAACAAGTAGGGTGATTCCCAGAATCAGAGTCCTTGTTCACCCTCAAGGGGGTATCCTCCTGCCATCTGGCAATCCCTCCATGGTATGGGATCCTCGATGTCTTCCCCTGTGGCCACACATGAGGGGCCCCACCGAGGCAGAAGGGAGCCCCATCGATGTATTGGTCACTAGCAGGCGAGGGTAGATCGGGGTGTTCCGTGCTACCGGAAGGGGAGAGGGAATAACTCGGAGTATTCCCCATGTCGGATTTCCTTCAGATGGAGCACCTCCAAGGATCCCTACGACGATCAGAAGGCCTGAAAAAGGAAGAAATTCCTCTCACCCCGTAGGGTTGGGCATTAATCAAGGTCTCTTATCTTGTAAACAGGGAGCCATCTTTCTGGCTCTTCTATCTTATCCTCGGGATGAAATGACAGGTGGCCCTGTCTTCTGTTCTTTACCGTTACAGGGCCATGCCAACCTCCCTCTTCATCTCTCCACATGACTTTAGAGCCTGGTAGGGCCTTGGTGGGAGAGGGCAGGAGCGTTGGTTCTTTCTTAGCATGTCCTTTTGGGGAGAAAAATCTCTGGACGGCTGTAGTGCCATCATCCCTGACTTGTAGGAAATTCATGGTAAATAGTACCTGAGACAGGTCTGAATGGGTCAGTGACCTGCCAACTCCCCCTTTCTGTTTAAAAAGCGTAGTTTTGAGTGTGCGATTTGCTCTTTCTACCAAAGCTTGGCCAGTGGGATTGTAAGGGATCCCGGTGGAATGGGAAATGGAAAATTCTTTGCAAAAGGAAGCAAAGGCTCTCGAGGTGTAGGCAGGCCCATTATCGGTTTTGATAGCCGAGGGGACGCCTAAGTCAGCCATCTGGGCATATAGATGTGAGAGAACGTGTTTAACCGCTTCTCCTGGCTGTAGAGAGGCGAAGGTGAAGGAGGAGAAGGTGTCCACCGAGACATGGATGTACTTACGACCCAGGTGAGTAATGTCCATCTGCCAAAGAGCATTGGGGCCGTCCCCACGTGGGTTAGACCCCTCTGCGGGGAGGGCTTGTCTAAAGGGAGCACAAGAAGTGCAGGAGCGCACAATTTGGCGAACCTCCTTCCGGGGAATGCTGTATAGGCGCCGGAGAGACCTGGATGACAAGTGATACTTACCATGTGCCAGCTGGGCAGGTGTGGACAGGTTTAACAAGAGAGCCCTATCTGCCTCCGCATTGCCCTGGAATATGGGGCCGGTGGAAGAAACGTGAGAGCGCACGTGAAGAACAAACAGGGGGTGGTTTCTATCACGGAGGGAGGATTGCAGCTGTATAAGGAGTGGGCTAATGGAAGAAGTCGAGGAAATGAAGGCATCTTCTAAACGAGGGATTAGCATGGCACAATACATACTGTCAGTAATAAGATTAAAAGGGGTGTCTCTGTAGAGACGGAAAGCCTGAAGTATAGCATATAGTTCATTCTTCTGAGTGGAGTCAAAGGGGGTATCAAAAATCCAGGTAGCGGGTCTAGCAGGGTCATGGACCACAGCACGGCCCAACCTGGTAGCGTCAGTGAAGACATTAGGGCCGGTCACTGGTTCTGGGGACACTAGAGGGCACGGGCGGGAAAGGTGCAGTTCAGCGAACACTCTAACCACGGGAGGTGGCGTGAGTCTGGTCTGAGAGAGGGTAGTCAGGACAGTGGCCCAAGCGATAGATCTATCAACTAGCGAGTGGGTCACCTCCTCTGGGAGGGTAAAGTTGAGGACAGGCAAGAGGCCAAAGAGACGCTGGCATCGCTCTGAGGCCTGAAGGCAAAATAAGGCCAGGGCCTCCCACCGGTCCCGGATGATGCTCTTAGTGGTCCGGGGGTATAGCCATTCAAGGCATCCATGTCTCTGGAATAAACATCCCCAGCCCAGGGAACTGTCCCCCAGTGTGTGGAAGAGGACAGGCGACTCCGGGTCGTATTGAACCAAGAAGGAAGAGGTTCTGCGGAAAATTTCCGAGAGCGCCTGTCTTGCCTGGGGGGTCCAACTTCTAGGGGATGACAGATGGGAGTCGCCTTTAAGGACATCATATAGAGGTTGCATTAAGGAGGATGGGAGGGGCATAGCGGGACGCAGCCACTGTATGGCGCCAACAAGCCTCTGAAAATCATTAAGAGTAGTGTATCCCTCGACGTTGATCGGAGGAAGTGCCCTACTAATCTTTCCCGGAAAAATCCTATGCCCCAAGTAATCCTAGGGGAAATCCATCTGTACCTTTTCCGGGGCTATGTGAAGCCCCTTCTTGCGGAGGACATGGGTGGTGCGTTGCAAGCAAGCCCGAGCCCCCGTCACAGAAGGTGCTGCAATCAAGATATCATCCATGTAATGTATGAGCATGCAATTCGGGAATTCTTTTCTGATAGGATGTAGCAGAGTATCCATGTAAAGCTGGCACAGGGTGGGGCTATTGGCCATTCCCTGCGGTAGGACGGTGAACTGATAACGTTTACTGGGGGCTTGGAAATTGATCGCGGGGAGGGAAAAGGCAAATTTTTCTTTGTCCTCCGGGTGGAGGGGAATGCTATAGAAGCAGTCTTTAACATCAATCACTATAATAGTCCACCCTTGCGGGACTGCAGTGGGCATAGGGAGACCAGGTTGGAGGGTCCCCATGGGTACCATGTTGGCATTTACTGCCCGAAGATCAATCAACATTCTCCAACTCCCCCCTTTCTTTTTTATGACAAAGACGGGGGAGTTATACGGGCTAAGGGACGGTTCCACTTTGTTCTCGCGCAGGAGGGTCATTACTATGTCTGTGAGGGCGATGAGCTTTTCTTTTGTCAGGGGCCACTGCTCAACCCAAATAGGTTTCTTATTAATCCATGTTATTCTGGGGGAAAAGCTCATCTCTAGAGTGGCCCCAATTAATTTCCCCGCAGGCTATCAGGGGTGGCAAGTGTCAGGTTAAGCTGGCTCAAGATATCTCTACCCCATAATGCATAAGGGAGGTCGGGTAGGCACAGTGGGGTGAAGAGTCCAGATTCTTCCAAAGCTGACCACCGTAAGGCGTGTGCTGCTTTCATGGCAGATCTATTGCCCCCCACCCCCGTCACTGCTTGAGGGCTCTGTAGGAGTGGCCACTCGCGCCTCCACTGTCCCCTATTTATGACAGAGCAATCGGCTCCAGTGTCAATTATCCCTTCGAGCTTCTGATTTTCCACCGTGACGGTTAACAGTGGTCGCCCAGAGCTGACCGGGTGGACCCAGTTCACATGAGCGGGAGGGGCCCGCAAGGGCAGCACCTTTCCCACCTCTTGGCCCTGTTTTACCAAGGTGGGAAAGGGGTGGGGGTTTGTGACCCTTACGGATGTGGGACTTCCGTGACCAAAAATGACCTGGGTATGGGTGACTAAGTCCACACATCTCTCAGCCCCTGTGATGAGCGCTGGGAAAATATTTAGCTCGATGGGAATCATCGAGGTTTCCCAAGGCCCGATCTCTCTCTGCTGTGTCGCTTCTCTATAGTCAACCCTCACGGGGATAGTCACAGTGATGGGGCCGCTGTCTTCGAGCACGGGGGGGGGGCCCCGCGGCCGGGCCCCTCCCTTTCCCTTTTCCCGACTTCCCTTTGGATCGGCAGAACCTGGCTATGTGACCTGGCTTTCCACAGGAATAACAGGTCGGAACTGAAGTGGAGGGGGGCCGCTGCCTGCACTGTGCTTTGAGGTGCCCTGGCTTTCCGCACCCAAAACAGGTGGGTCTCACCTGCATACCGCGAAGGGCGGTCAGGAGGCTATCCTCCCGGTTCTCCATGGCAGTCACTAAGGCTTGAATTGAATCCTCGCTGGGCATGTCCAGCAATTTGTCAACAATTTCTTCTAATGAAGCGTCGGGGGGAAGGCTGCTAATGGCTGCGATCCCTTTGGGGCGAAGACCCTCTTTAATCAATTGTCTCATAAGTAGATCAGATCCCGGGGTGTCTCCCATTATACGAGTCACTGTCTCTTTAACCTCGTTCACAAATGAGAGGGGTGTCTGATCTGCTCTCTGCTTCAGCCCAACCAACTTCTGTGTGGCTCTCCCCCCTTTCATGGCTCTAATCTTTTCCCAAGCTGCAACATGTGTTTCTTTAACAGTCTCTAGCTCAAACTGGCCATACCGGGCCTGAACAGCAGGGTCAGTATAGGCTCCAGTTCCACACAGGAGGTCAATGGCTAAATCCAGGGGAGTATAACCCCGGGATTTTCCCAGCTTAGAGGCCTCTCTGCGGGCCTGAGCCTTAAAAGCTAAATATGAGGAGGCATCCAGGCACGCGGCTGCAATTTCGTCAAAGTCAGCAGGGGTCCAAGGGTGCGTAGCAAAGAGGTTTTGCATCAGTCTTTTTACATAAGGGGAGCTTGGGCCGTATTTAGTCACGGCCTCCTTAAGTTCCTTAAGCATCTTAAAAGGGACAGGGCGGTAGTCTCGGGCTCCGGTAAGGGGGTCCGTAAATACCGGGTAGAGGCCCCAGTCATCCCAGTCCACCTCCTCCCCTTTCTCTATTGCTATGGAGGCACTGGTGGCAAGTAGGCCGGATGGGCGGAGCCCTTGAGGGGATCTCTGAAGGGCGGACAAGGAACACGGGGGATTTTTTGCCTCTGTTTCCTGGCTGGGCCGCCAAGTCTGGGGCGCGGCAGCTGTCCAATCAGCGCGGACTTCTCCCTCCTCGTCAGCAGCCTCCGGGTCCCACCCACCCACGCTCCTCTTCCTGCCACCCCTGAGGACTGTTTGCACCCCTCCCTTCCCGCGCTCGGAAACTTCCGGCCCTGAATCTCCAAGTGTGCCACATTCATCGCCCTCCCCCTTTTCATTCTGTCTCGGCAAGGAGGGGCATGGGGCATTTTCTTCTCCCTGGGGGCCCCTTGTTCCCCCATTGTTTCTTCTAAGTTCCTCCCATGGATACAGGGGAGGGGGTGGCCTTCCCTCTTCCTCTGAGCTCTCTGAATCCGATCCCGCCAACGAGCTACCCACCTGAGTGCTGATTGGTCGTGCCAAAGTCACCTTCTGGGGATGCAGGGCTGCATCCACTATCTTATACACTGTAAAATCCTCAGGGGTCAGTTTTCCCGGGCAGGTGTCATCATAGGAGGCCATCTGCTGCCCTACCACCTTCCATTTATCTGGTTGGATCCCACTATGTTGCACCCAAGGGCAGATGTTCCAGATATTCTCAACAAAAGCACGGCACGTCTTGATAGGTAATTTACAGCCATGCTTAGCGCAGAGTTTATAAAGCTGCGCTGCAACGACCTCTTTTTCCTCCGGCTCAAAGGCGGGAATACTATTCCGGACCCCCATGCTGTCTACTAGCCGAGGCTGCAATCCTAACAGGTGGCAGAACTGGAAAGTTCCCGTTCGGCAAAAGAGAAGGAGGCAGCAGGGCACAATCAGACAGGCCAGCACGGCAAGGAGCGTGATTAGAGCAGAAGGAGAAAGGGAAGAGAAAGGAAGCATAGTCAACACAATAGGGATATGTCCCTCAGGCAATATCTGAGAGTAAACGCCCTCTCCTTCCTCCCGGTCGGAAACGACCGAGGCTGTCTGGAGAATCCGACCAGCGGATTCAGACGTTCCCTAGCAAAATCAGGTCCCTGTTCCAGGTGCCACTTGCTGGGTTTTTATTCACAACGCCGGCTTCTTTATGCTAGTCCGTCCTCTTACTCACCAGTCCAACGCATGATGAGTCTTCGGGGTACCTCCGGCCCCCACTCTTTGATGGGGGAAGAACCAGACAGAGCGCCTGAGGTGGATAATGAGCCTTTATTCTTCTGTGATCACATCCCGCTCTCCCGCCCAACCTCTCAGCAGACACTTTTATCCCCTCTGTCCTCCCTCCCATGAACTCTTACTCAATGAGGGGCCGAGTTCTGTAACATTCCCTTATAAGGTGATTATGTTTCCCCCGCTAAGCGACCGCCAAGCCTCTTCCCCCCGCCCCCAACACAGGTCATCCTTGATTTCAGGGCCAGCCACTTAGCTTTCCCTCTTTTTTCCTATTTTGACCTCATGGTGAGAATCCCACCTGACAATTCTTTTCATCCCCTTTCATCCCCATCACTAAGAGGTGATAAGTGAAGTGATTTAAAAAGACTGCTCAAACACTTAGAGGACTGATGAATCCCACTGCTCTTTAATCCAGTGGAAAGATGATCCAGTGTCATGGGACACCTGTATTCAGAATTGTAACTGCAGTTCCCAGTGTATTTGTATTGGTAATTTTGTGTCTTGCCTATTTCCACAGAACTTTGAGTTCAGTAAAATGGTAAAACAGTGATGTCTTTTTACTGAACTCAAAGATACCATCTGTATCCAGAGTTCTGTGAAGTTGTTGGCCTGTTTCTTTCCTATTTCTTTTAGTAATATTTTATTTGTTTTGCTTCCCTCTCCCAACCCCCACAGAAGGCATTCTGTTAGTCTTTACATTGTTTCCATGGTATGCATTGATCTAAGTTGAATGTGATGAGAAAATTCATATCATTAAGAATGAAAAATAAAGTATGAGAGATAGCAAAATTACATAATAAGTTATTTTTTTCTAAATTAAAGATAATAGTCTTTGGTCTTTGTTCGAACTCCATAATTATTTCTCTGGATACAGATGGTAGTCTTCATCACAGATAGTCCAAAATTTCCCTGATTGTTGCACTGATGGAATAAGCAAGTCCATCAAGGTGGATCACCACCCCCATGTTGCTGTTCTGGTGTACAATGTTTTTCTGGTTCTGCTCATCTCCTTCAGCATCAATTCATGCAAACTATTCATGGCTTCCCTTAATTCCCATCCCTCATGGTTTATAATAGAACAATAGTGTTTCATCACGTACATATACCACAGTTTATTAAGCCATTCCGGAATTGAAGGGCATTCACATAATTTCCAATTTTTTTGCCACCACAAACAGGGCTGTTATAAATATTTTTGAAAAGGTGATGCTTTTACCTTTTTGCATCATCTCTTCAGTGTACAGACCCAGTAGTAGTATTGCTGGATCAAAGGGTACATACATTTTTGTTGCCCTTTAGTCTAATTCTGAATTGCTCTCCAGAAAGATTGGGTGAGTTCAAAGCTCCTCCAAAAATATATTAGTGTCCCAGATTGCCCACAGCCCTTCCAACATTAATCATTGTCCTTTCTGGTCATATTGGCCAGTCTGAGAGGTGTGAGGTAACTTCTCAGACATGCTTTAATTGGCAATTCTCAAATAAGTAATGATTTAAAGCATTTTTTCATATGACTATAGAACATTTTGATGTCCTCATCTGTAAATTGCCTTTACAGATCCTTTGACCATTTGTCAATTGGGGAATGGCTTGATTTTTTTTTTGAAAATTTGCCTCAATTCTCTGTATATTTTAGAAATGAGTCCTTTGTTAGAAATACTAGTTGTAAAAATTGTTTCCCAATTTACTACATTTCTTTTGATCTTGGTTACAGTGGTTTTATAGGTGCAAAAGCTTTTTAATTTAATGTAATCAAAAATATATAGTTTATTTTTAATGATGTTCTCCATAACTTCCTTGATCAAAAACTGCTTCCCTTTCCATAGATCTGACAGGTAAACTAGTCCTTGATCTTCTAGTTCACTTATAATATTGTTTTTTATGTCTAAATCCTGTATCCATTTTTATCTTTTCTTGATGTAGGGTGTGAGGCGATGTTCTAATCTAAGTTTCTTCTATACTAAATTCAATTTTTCCCAACAGTTTTTATGAAAGAGAGAGTTTTTATCCCAATAGCTGGTGTCTTTGGGTTTATCAAACAGCAGATTATTATAATAATTTCCTGCTTTACCTCTAAGTCTTCTCCACTGATCCACCACTCTATTTCTTAGATCTGTCTTAACAAACAGTTTTCATGACAGTTTTATAATATAATATTAGATTTTTTGCACTTTTTTTCATTGAATCCCTGGATTTCTTGACTTTTTATTTTCCCATAAGAATTTACTTATTTTGCAAGTGAACTTTAATTTATTACTACTATCATTACAAAAATTCTTTTATAAGAGAAAACATAAACCCCCTCCCTCCCAAGAAGATAAGAAACCTCAAAAATAGTGAGAAAAAGAAAAAAATGTACTTCAGTCGGTGTTCAGATTCCAATGGCTCTGGCATTAGTTGCTTTCTTTATCATAAGTCTGCCAGAGAAATTGCTTCAATATTTTTCTAATAGTTGTTATTACTAGCTGTATTTCCCTCCACTCTATTCCTCCTCACTCTCATTTATTCTATTTTCTCTCTCTCTCCTTTCATCTTGGCCCTGTTTGAAATTTTGTTGAATCTGAGTACCCTCTCCCTCAATCTTCCCTCTCTTCTATCATCTATTTCCCCCTTCCCCCCCCAATTGCACCTTATCTCATCTGTTTCTTCTCATTTTTCTCTAGGTTAAGATAGGTTTCTGTACACTATTAAGTGTTTATGTTATTTCCTCCCTGAGTTATTTCTGATGAGAATGAAGGCTCACTCATTCCCCCTTGCCTTCCCCCTATTGAAAAAGCTTTTCTTGACTCTTCCCTTCCTACTAGTACTTATCACCCATTGACTCCATCTTTTTATTATATTATACCATTATATTTCTCTTCTTCCTGTGGCCTGTCTATATATATCCTCCTTTTAACAGCTCTTATAAATGAGAAAGTTCATATAGGTTATCAATATCTTCTTCCCATGCAGGAATACAAACAGTTCAATATCATTAAGTTGTTCATAGTTAGTCCTTCTCTTCCACTCCCTCTATGGTTCACCTGGGCCCTGTACTTGGAGATCAAACTTTCTGTTCAGCTCTGGTTGTTTTAATAGGAAAGTTTGAAAGTCCCCTGTTTAATTGAAAATCCATATTTCCCCCTAAAAGTGAATGTTCACCTTTGCTGGGTAGTTGATTCTCAGTTGTAAATTAAGACCTTTTACCTTCCGGAATATCGTATTCCAATCCCTACAAGCCCTTAATGTAGATGCTACCCAATCCTGTGTAATCTTGACTATGGAGCCTCAGTAGTTGAATTGTTTGTTTCTGGAAGCTATTATAATTTTCTCTTTGATTTGGGAGTCTGGGAATTTGGCTATAATAATCATGGAAGGTTTTCTTTTGGGATTTCTTTCAGCAGGTGACTGGTGAATTCCCTCAATTTCTATTTTACCTTCTGCTTCTAGGATCTCAGGGAAATTTTGCTGTATTATTTCTTTTTTTCAAAAAGATTTTACTTATTTTGAGTTTTACAATTTTCCCCCTAATTTTGCTTCCCTCCCCCTCCCCCCACAGAAGGCTATTTGTAAGTCTTTATATTGTTTCCATGGTACACACTGATCCAAACTTAGTGTGATGAGAAAGATATCATATCTTGCAGGAAGAAAGATAAAGTATAAGAGATGTCAAGATCAGACAATAAAATATCAGTTTTTTCCCTAAATTTAAGCTAATTTGGTCTTTGTTCAAACTCCACAGTTGTTTCTCTGGATATAGATGGTATTCTCCATTGCAGACAGTCCCAAATTGTTCCTGATTGTGGTACTGATGGAATGAATGTTTCCATCAAGGTTGAACATAGCCCCCAGGTTGTTGTTAGGGTGTACAGTGTTTTTCGGGTTCTGCTCATCTCATGCAGCATCAGTTCATGCAAATGCCTCCAGGCTTCCCTGAATTCCTATCCCTCCTGATTTCTAATAGAACAATAGTGTTCCATGACATACATATATCACAATTTGTTAAGCCATTCCCCAATTGAAGGACATTTACTTAATTTCCAATTCTTTACCACTGCAAACAGGGCTGCTATGAATATTTTTGTACAAGTGATATTTTTACCCTTTTTCATCATTTCTTCCAGGTATTGACCCAGTAGTGGTATTGCTGGATCAAAGGGTATGCATATTTTTGTTGCCCTTTGGGCACAGTTCCAAATTTCTCTCCAGAAAGGTTGGATGAGTTCAAAGCTCCACCAACAATATAATAGTGTCCCAAATTTCCCACAATGATCATTATCCTTTCTGGGCATAATAGCCAGTCTGGGAGGTATGAGGTGGTACCTTAGAGAAGCTTTAATTTGCATTTCTCTAACAAGTAATGATTTGGACCAATTTTTCATATGACTATGGATTGCTTTGATCTCCTCATCTGTAAATTGCCTTTGCATATCCTTTGACCAGTTGTCAATTGGGGAATGGCTTTTTCTTTAAAAAAATATGACTCAGTTCTCTGTATATTTTAGAAACAAGTCCTTTGTCAGAAACATTAGTTATAAAGATTGTTTCCCAGTTCACTACATTTCTTTGTATCTTGGGTACAGTGATTTTGTCTGTGCAAAAGCTTTTTAATTTAATGTAATTGAAATCATCTAGTTTGTTTTTAGTGATGTTCTCCATCCCTTCCTTACTCATAAACTGCTTCCCTCCCCATAGATCTGACAGGTAAACTAGTCCTTGATCTTCTAATTTGTTTTCAGTATTGTGTTTTATGTACAAATCCTGTATCCATTTGGATGTTATCTTGGTATAGGGTGTGAGGTGTTGGTGTAATCTAAATTTCTTCCATAATAACTTCCAATTTTCCCAGCAATTTTTATCAAAGATAGAGTTCTTATCCCAATAGCTGAACTCTTTGGGTTTATCAAACAGCAGAATACTGTAATAGTTTTCTACTATTGCACTCTATCTCTTAGCTGATACCAGACAGTTTTGATGACTGATGCTTTATAATATAATATTAGATCAGGTAGGGCTAAGACCCCTTCTTGTGCACTTTTTTCATTAAATGCCTGGAAACTTTTGACTTTTTATTTCTCCATATAAATGTACTTACAACTTTTCTAACTCATTCGAGTAATTTTTTGGAATTTTGATTGGTAGGGCACTAAACAGGTAGTTTAGTTTTGGTAGAATTGTCATTTTTATTATATTACCTCTATCTATCCATGAGCAGTTGATGTTTGCAAAGTTATTTAAATCTGATTTAATTTGTGTGAGAAATATTTTATACTTATTTTCAAAAAGTTTCTGAGTCTGTCTTGGCAAATATACTCCCAGGTATTTCATATTCTCTGAGGTTACTTTGAATGGGGATTGCTAAAATTGCTAATTATTTTCAGTAGTTTTTTTAGATGATTTCTTGGGATTCTCTAGGTATAATATGTTATCTGCAAAGAGTGAGAGTTTTGTTTCTTCCTTTCCAATTCTAATTCCTTCAGTTTCTTTTTCTTCATAATTGTTGAAGCTAATACTTTTAATATGATATTGAATAGTAGTGGTGATAATGGTCAGTCTTGTTTCACCCCTGATCTAATTGGGAATGTCTCTAGCCTCTCCCCATTGAATATAATAGGGAGGAAGGAACAGTCCATTTATTCTTACACTCTCTAGTGTTTTACAAGAAATGGGTGCAGCAATTTGTCAAAAACATTTTCAGCATTTATTGATTTGATCATATAATTTCTGCTAGGTGTGTTGTTGATATAATTGATTATACTAACAGTTTTTTCTAATATTGAACCAACCCTGCATTCCTGGTATGAATTCTACTTGGTCAAAATGTATTATACTAGTGATAACTTATTCAAATCATTTTTAATTTAAAATTTATTTTAAAATTCAAGGATTTTGCATCTATATTCATCAGGGAGATAGGTCTATAATTTTCTTTCTCTGTTTTAAATCTTCCTAGTTTAGGTATCAGCATTACATTGGTTTTATAGGAAGAGTTAGGTAGAGTTCTGTCTTCATCTGTTTTTTCAAACTTTATATAGAATTGGAGCCAATTGTTCCTTAAATGTTGGATAGAATTCACTTATGAATCCATCTGATCCTGAAGATTTTTTCCATAGGGTGTTCAATAATAGACTGTTGATGGGGTGGCTAGGTGGTGTAGTGAATAGAGCACTGGCCCTGGAGTCAGGAGTACCTGGATTCAAATCCGACCTCAGACACTTAATGATTACCTAGATATGTGACCTTGGGGCTAGTCACTTAACCCCATTGCCTTGCAAAATAAACTAAAAACAAATTATAACAGCCTGTTGAATTTCCACTTCTGAGATAGGATTATATATATATATATATATATATATATATATATATATATATATATATATATTTATATATATATTCCTCTTCATTTAACCTGAGCAAATTATATTTTGTGAATATTCATCCATTTCACTTACATTGTCAAATTTATTGGCATAGAGATAGAGTTTGGCAAAATAATTCCAAATTACTATGTTAATTTCCTCCTCTTTTGTGGTTATTTCACCTTTTCCATTTATGATACTAGCAACATGGTTTTCTTCTGTCTTTTTTTAAAAATCAAATTGACCAGAGTTTTATCAGTTTTATTTCTTCTTTAAAAAGGCCATCTCTTAGTTTTATTTATTAGTTCAATAGTTTTCTTCTGATTTTATTTTCTCCTTTAAATTTTAGAATTTCTATTTTTGGTATTTAATTGGTGGTTTTAATTTGTCTTTCTCTAGTTATTTTAGTTGCATATTTAGTTCATTGAATTCCTCTTTCTCTAATTAATTCATGTAAGCATTTTAAGTTATAATATATCCCCTGACAGTTGCCTTGCATGTATCCCATAGGTTTTGGTATGATGTTTCATTATTGTCCTTATCTAGAATGACATAATTAATTATTTCCTTAATTTGCTTTTTGATCCTCTCAGTTTTTTAAAAGGCAGTTATTTAGTTTCCAATTAGTTCTGGGTCTATATCTCCCAGGTCCAATATTGCATATGATTTTTATTGCCTTATGATTTGAGAAAGTTATATTCACTATTTCTTCCTTTCTGCAACTGATCATTAGGTCAATTTTTGTGAATGTGCCATGTACTTCAGCAAAAAAGTATATTCTTTTTTATCGCTATTCAGTTTCCTCCCTAAGTCTATCATATCTATGTTTTCTAACAATCTATTTATGTCCTTCTTGTCTATTTTATGATTAGATTAATGTAAATTTGAGAGTGGGAGGTTGAGGTCTCCCACTTGTAGAGTTTTGTTCTCTTTTCCTTTTGTAGCTCTTTCAGCTGCTCCTCTAAGACTTGGATGCTCTACCATTGGGTATATACATATTTAATAATGAAATTACTTCATTGTCTATGGTACATTTTAGTACGATAGAGTTTTCTTTTTTTTTTATTAAAGATTTTATTTGAGATTTTGAGTTTTACAAAATTTCCCCTAATCTGACTCCCCCCCCCCAACATGGAAAGCAGTCAGTCTTTACTTTGTTTCCATGTTGTACATTGATCCAAATTGAGCGTGATAGAGAAATCACATCCTTAAGGAAAAAAAAAAAACAAAAAGTTTTAGAGATAACAAGATCAGACAATAAGATATCTGTTTTTTCTAAATTAAAGGGAATAGTCCTTGAACTTTGTTCAAAATTCACAGCTCTTTATCTGGATACAGATGGTATTGTCCTTTGCAGACAGCCCAAAATTGTCCCTGAATGTTACACTGATTGAATGAGTGAGTTCATCAAGGTTGAACATCAGCTTCATGTTGCTGTTAAGGTGTACAGTGTTTTTCTGGTTCTGCTCATCTCATCATCAGCATCAGTCCATGCAATTCCCTCCATGTTTCCCTGAATTCCCATTCCTCCTAGTTTCTAATAGAACAATAGTATTCCATGACATACATATACCACAGTTTGCTAAACCATTCCCCAATTGAAGGACATTTACTGGATTTCCAATTCTTTGCCACCACAAACAGGGCTGCTGTAAATATTTTTGTACAAGTAATGTTTTTACCCTTTTTCCTCATCTCTTCAGGGTATAGACCCAGTAGTGGTATTGCCGGGTCAAAGGGTATGCTCATTTTTGTTGCCCTTTGGGCGTAGTTCCAACTTTCCCTTCAGAAATATTGGATGAGTTCACAGCTCCACCAACAATGTAATACTGTCCCAGATTTCCCACATCCCTTCCAACAATGGTCATTATCCTTCCTGGTCATACTGGACAATCTGAGAGGTGTGAGGTGGTACCTCAGAGAAGCTTTAATTTGCATTTCTCTAATAATTAATGATTTAGAGCAATTTTTCATATGGCTAGGGATTGCTTTGATCTCCTCATCTGTAAATTTCCTTTGCATATCCTTTGACAATTTGTCAATTGGGGAATGCTTTCTTGTTTTTAAAAATATCACTCAGGGGCAGCTAGGTGGCATAGTGGACTTTTTCTTTCTCCATTTGAATTTACTTACAAATTTTTCTAACTCATTGAAGTAATTTTTTGGAATTTTGATTGGTTGGGCACTAAATAGGTACTTCAGTTTTGCTAGAATTGTCATTTTTATTATATTAGCTCTACCTATCCATGAGCAGTTGATATTTGCCCAGTTATTTAAATATGATTTAATTTTTATGAGAAATGTTTTATAATTATTTTCAAAAAGTTTCTCAGTCTGACTTGGCAAATAGACTCCCAGGTATTTTATATTGTCTGAGGTTACTTTGAATGGGATTCCTCTTTCTAGCTCTTCCTGCTTTATTTTGCTAGACATGTATAGAAAAGTTGAGGATTTATGAGGGTTTATTTTATAGCCTACAACTTTGCTAAAATTGCTAATTGTTTCCAGTAGTTTTTTGGATGTTTTCTTGGGAGGATAGAGTTTCCTTATTCATCTCTTTTACTACTCTCTATTTTAGCAGTTGCTTTGTCTGAGATAAGGATTGCTACCCTGCCTTTTTCACTTCAGGTGAAGCAAAATATATTTTGCTCCAACCTTTTACCTCTATTCTATAAGTATCTCTCTGTTTCAAATGAGTTTATTGTAAGAAGCATATTGTAGGAATCTGGTTTTTAATCTACTCCACTATTCTCTTATGGTTTAAGGGAGAGTTCATCCCTTTCACATTCGAAGTTTTAATTACTAACTCTTTATTACCCTCAATGCTATCTTCCTTCTGTTTGTATTTTTCTTCTTTTTTTACTTTTTCCATATTCCCCAGTATTTCTTTTCTGAATACCACCACTTTCAGATTGTTTACCCTTTTATATCAACCCCTCCCCTTTCTTTTCCCTGTCCTTTTTTTTCTTTCACTTTCTCCTCTCAGTTCCCCTTGTTCTCCCCCTCCCCACCCCTCTACCCTTTCCTTCCTTTAATATTTGAAAGGTGAGGTAAGTTTCTTAACTGAGTGTGTGTGTGTAAATTAACTTTAATCCAAGTCTAATGAGAGGAAGATTCAGGTAGTTCTCACCTCCACCCTTCTTTCCCTCCATTGCAATAGGTTTTTTGTAACTCTTACTGTAATGTTATTTACCCCATTCCATCTACTCCATCCTCCATTCTCCTTACTGTCCTCCTTTTTGAGGAGGTATTGTTTTTAAATCATTTTATTTGAGTCCATAACTTCTGGCTGAGTTTATTCTCTCTGAGTTACAGTTCTCAAGAGTTATTAGAATCTTTCTCCCAGGATAGCAGTCTCATGGATAAGTCATCTAAGTATATTTTCTCTAATAGAGTAACAGTTCTCAAGAGTTTGAGAATCTTTCTCCAAGATTAGGATATAGCTAGTTTCATCTTATTGGATAGCAGTATTTTTCTTTACCCCCCACCCCTCAACCTTTTCATGTGTCTCTTTAGTCTCCTGTTTGATGTCCTATTTACCTCAGGAAATGTTGGAATTTACCATTTTGTTAAATATCTATCATTTCCCCTGAAAGAGAAGGCTAAGCTTTGCTGGGTAGTGGATTCTTGGCTGCATTCTAATCTCCCTTGCTATTCAGAATATCTCATTCCAGGTGTTTTGATCACATAATGTTGATGCAGTCATATTCTGCATAATCCTTACTATAGCTCCTTGGTATCTAAATTGTTTCTTTCTGGCTGTTTGCAAGATTTTTTTCTTTTACCTGATAGTTCTGGAATTTGACCACAACATTCCTTGGTGTTTTCGTTTTAGGATCCCTTTCTGGAGGGGATCGATTTATTCTTTCAATAACTATTTTGCCCTCTAGTCCCATGATATCAGGGCAGTTTTCCATCACTAAATCCTGCAATATTAATTTCAGGCTTTTTTCCTCTTCAGTGTTTTCAGGAAGACCTATAATCTTCAGGTTGCCTCTTCTTGATGTGTTCCTGAGGTCAGTGGTTTTGCTGATGAGGTATTTTATATTTTCTTCTATTTTTTTGATTTTTTTGGTTTTAACAGGTTATTGTTGTCTCATGAAGCCACTAGTTTCCATACACCCCATTCTTTTTTTAGAGAAGAATTTTCTTTATTTACCTTTTGCAACTCCTTTTCCAATTGGTCAATTCTATTTTTGCCAGAGCTTTCCATTTGACCATTTGAGATTTTGAGAGAATTATTTTCTTTTTGTATTTGCCCAGTTGTATTTTCAAAGGATTTTTTTCTTATTGAAAGGTGTCAATTTTCTCTCCCAAATTTTTCAATTGATTTTTAAAATCCTTCCTGATTTCTTCAAGGAAGTCTTTCTGGGCTGGAGACCACATAATATTCTCCTCAGAGGTTCTAGGTCTCTCTGAGTTAGGGTCTTTTCCTTCTAGAAGTTTTTCTATGGACCCTCCTTTATGCCAACCTTCTTTCATTTTCCTAAGACCTTGTGTTGGGGTGGGGCTGGTTCATAGAGGTTTTGTGTGGAGATACCTAGAGGCTTTACTCACTGGGTTTAGTAATTCCAAATGGGCCAGGCAGTAGCCTATGCTGCTTGCCTTTTTGGAGTGTTTGTGACCTTGATTTGAGGCTCTCTCCCTTGGTCTGTTTGGGTGGTTGAAGCTGCTGAATACTTTTACTTTTATCTTTGAACAATTGTAGGCTTTGCCCTAGAGCAAGGTAATTGCTCTCCCTATTCACAGGTGAGGGAGTTCTACTACTGCTCACACCTGAGCCTGCGGTGAAGGTGGGCTGTAATTGTGTTTGTTCTGGGAAGAGGCTCTAGCTGGAATGAATGTATGGACTCTGAGTTCCTCCAGACCAGAGGAGACCAGTGTTGGATGTCTGCAACTCTCCTACACTGGAACTCACCCTCCAGCTGCAAACAAGCTCCAGACTGTCAGTGCCATAACCAATGCCTCTGCTCCCCAGTTGGTCCATGGCCCTGCAGCTGATCAGACCAGTCCCACTTTCAGATTCTTTCTCTGCCACCGACCAAGCTAGTCTTGCTCTCAGGCTCTCACCCTGTCCTGTGCTCCAGCCAGAGTCTACCCTCAGCACCTGAGCTCACCTATGATTCTGGAGGACAAACCTTCAGATAGATGTTTTTCTCCTATCTTCTCTTTCTGGGTTTTGTCAATTAGATTTCTATTAAGAGGTTTGTTTCATATTATATATGAGGGAAGATCAGGAGACTTTAAAACAGTGCCTGTATTCTCTCCACCATCTTGGCCAGCCTGGTTCTTTCTTCAAGAGTAATTGGAGAGCAATGGCAAGACAAAATCAAAATGGAACCATTGGATAACCTTGGTATCTTTATTGTCTAACCAAACATCATAGCATCTGCCTGAGGTGCCTTCATGATCATTGGAACAAATTGTTCTTATCTACCCCTTCATGCACTTGGGGCAGACACTTCCTTCACTCACTGAAGGGTTTGAGACCCTTTGGTTACCCTCAGTCTGGGTAAAGGTTTACTAGGGTATGGTTACTGTGCATAGTAGTTTTGGAGCCACAGGTGAATCAGGTAAAAATCAGGCCTGAAAAGGGCTTGGCAAGCCCACAAAGGTACTAATCTTGCTTGAACATACCTTTTACCCTAAATATAAAGTGAAAATTATTAGCATTGGAGAGCAAAGCTTTTCTGTGACATAGGGGCTAATGGGCTAAGCCTAGTTGGGTCATTTTACATTCACTATCTCTTAGAGTATTAACAAACCAGAACTGTCTTGTGAGAGACAGAGATGAGAGATAAGCCCTACTTTCTAAGGTCTAGGGGGTTTTGCACTTTTCTAGGACCCACCTTAGAATGGAAGGAGAATATAATTGCTACATAAGCAAATCATTACTGAGGGCCTGAACTTTTTGGTGAATGGGATAAATTGAGTGACTAAAAATTTCATGACAAATAAATACATAATCAGTTAGGAAGGGATCTGGAGAGACTAACCACTAACTACTTTTAGATGAATTCTACTTAAATCCCACTTTAAGCTAAATTTGAATTTAATGAATCACAGTACTATGATTTAGAGGCATTTTATAAATAATACATCCTATTAATTACCTCAAAATGCATTCTAATTTTTTAATTTCATACTATGATGGGAATGAAATAATTCAACTGAACAGTTCTATTTTACAAGGTTAAACATGTGAGAAATACATTAATGGAAAAAAAAAAACTTATTCTTATCCCAGAGAACTAGGTGATACTATACACACAAATACACAAATATTGATAGACAAGAGGCAAGTCGAAATATTGATAAAAACCAAAGCATTTTTCCCTACCACCATTCCTGCTATGTGTACCTATAAACTTTTTCAGGGAAGAGACAAATGATGTATTGAAGAAAACTCAGAATTAATTGTTGAAATTAAAGTGTGAAAATTAGAAACTGGAAAAAAATCAGTGCTTGATTTATTGTATTGTTTATTTATAGTCTTAAGAAGGTGAGAGAGGGAAATATTAAATAATGCAGCTTAAATTTTAAGATTTATTCAGTGTTTTTCCCTAGGCAAAAAAGATTCCTGTCTCAATTTTAAAATTTATGTTTTCAGCATTTAGTGGAATTTTTTGCATATAGTAAGTGCTTAATTATCTATGCATCCTTCTATCCCTCCATTTATTTTTCAAGGTCAAAAGGGGTACTGAAAGTGCTGTAAGAATTTGAAGATTAAATAATGTAATTAAGTTTTAGAGAGGAGGTAGTACCTGAGAGAGATTTGAAGAGAAAGATTTTAAAAGGAGATATATACAGACATCATGTTCCAGGCAAGGGCTAAAACCTTTGTAAATAAACAGAACCACAGATCATATCATTAGGGAAACAATGGTTCAGTTTGCCTGATCTATAGATGAAGTGAAGAGTAGGAATGGAAAATAACTCTGTAAATTTTATTATCACGACAGGTTAATGAATTTGTATCTTAGTCTATAGGTCATAAAGGATCACAGAAAGGTTTTGAATATAAGAGAGTAATAATTATTCTTGTTTATTAAGAAAATTATTTTGTCAGATTTATGTGAGTCAAGAGGTGCGGATAATTCAAAGTTGTGGGGTGGAGAGGGTAGTAACATTGAGACTTAGAAGAGAGTTAGATGTTAGGGAAAACAAATTGAAATTTGGAAAGATACTGTGTGCCAATAACAGAATCAAGAAAGATGGAAGAAGAAACTCATTTTTCAAGGGGAAGATGGTGAGTTTAGTTATGCACTCAAGAAGCAGCCTGGAATACTACATATAGAGACATCAGAGTCATGAAGACCTGGCTATGGAACCCTGGGCAATTCACTTAACCTCTAACATCTAACTAAACTTACTTAACCCTAAAAGCTGTAAGGTAACCCTCAAAGATGACAAATTATAGAAAACAGAGAGGAATAGGCGTTCATTAAATATTTATTATGTTTCAGGTACTGTGCTAAGCATTTTACAAATATCATCTCATTTGATCATCACAAGAATTTTTGTGAGGCAGGTGAAGTTATCAGTCCTACTTCATGTTTGAGGAAACAGACAGATATAAGCAAAACAACTTGCTTAGGGTCACAAAGCTACTAAGTATCTGAGACTGAATTTGAACTTGAGTTTTTCTGACTCCAGACCCACTGGTCTGGTAGCAATATTCATTGATTAAAATAGTATGCCCTCACCCAGAATTTCTTAGATGAATGAAATCACTGGTCCTGTGTCATCCATTTTAATGAGTTCAAATGCCTAAATAAATACACTTTCAAAAGTTGATATTGAGTCATGAAAGTAGGGTTGCAGGACTCTGATCCTATCCTTTTGTCTTAAGCTCTGATACCACCCAGCTTCGAAAATTAAAGCTTTGTTACTTAATTTTTCTAGATTCTAGAAAACACTCTGATACCACCCCACTCTAATCTATTCTCCTAAATCTATATTTTACTGTATTTCCCCCATTCAGTAATTTCAATTGTTCTGTACTTTGAGATCAAGTAGAAAATCCTTTATTTGATATTCATTTGCACTTTAAAAAATCTGCTCTCTCCCTTTACCCTTTCTGTCTTCTTACACGTTTCTCCCTTCTACAGACCTTGTAATCTTGTGATGCTTATCTTTTTTCTCCCATTTCTCCCATTCATCTGATGACTTTTTATTGAAGGGTGAGAATGTGATCTCTCAATTTACTGTTTATGTATCAGAAACAAGTGGCCTTAATTCTATTTGCTTACATTGTACAGATGTAATCACAAAGAGAGGAAGTTATTTGGAAATAGCAATTTCAACTACAATGAATTGTCACAACATCAATATTTAAACAGAAAATTCACTTCCATGGTGAATCCTTAATGTTCATTTCTGAAGTGACTACTGTATCAAAATGTATATATTTGCTGAATAGTGAATGAGAAGACATCAAATTCATTAGTTGATAGAATGATTACATCAGTTGTATAGGACATTTAATGTCCTAACTAGAGTTTATATGCTTCTTCTCCAATTGTAGAAAGCATTGTCTGCAATTATTATAGAACTGCTAGGTAAGAACAATATACCTGTAGTCCTGCTTCAAGTACTGAAAAGGCAGTTATAAGACACTGTATTTATTGCCTGAGTGATCAAAAACATCCCTTGAAAAGCACATCCTGAAAATTCAGAAAACACAGTAAGCTAAAAATCTTTTAAAATACAAAGGACATAAAAATTAAAAAAAAAAACCCAAAACAAAGGACATCCTTGTCACGAACTGTATGTGAAGACTTATATGCATTATCCTTTGGCAATTACGACCTCTTTGTCCAGAAGAGGGCAATAAAAGCATAGTTTTCTTTCCTTCTCTCTTCAATGAGTCTGTTTTCTTTTGTGATCATAAACAGCACTAGCCCATAACTCCAGAATTAAATATTTCTGAAGTGATGCAACATATAATGTGCCCTAGGGTCAATGAAATTATTTGTCAAGATTTACCCACCAATCTCCCTCTCAAACATGACTGTGCAGAACTAATAGATATGTCCATTATTCATTTACTCCTGAAGTATTAGAATTGGAGTTCTCAATGACTGGTCTTTTCTCAACTGTTTCTGAAGATGGAAATGACATCACCATTCAGACTGTAACTGTATTAAGCTAACAATTTACTGTGTTGCTAAGAAATGAATGTTATTTTCATGCTTTCTTGCTTTTGAGAGACCAAGTTCCCATCAGCATCAAAGAATGGGGATTTTCTAACGTGGAAAGAAGTTTGTGTTTTTTTTTAAACATTAATTTTCTGGGGAATTTTCTAGCTTCTGGGCTTAAATAGAAAACTAAGATAATTTTCCTTGCAGTGAACACTTAATAAAAAAAAAGGGGGGGGAGCAAGGAGGAATGTGGAGGTATGGAGATTGAAGAACTTTACCCATGTATGAGGGTAAGAATTACAAATCAGAGCTTTAGAATTAGAAGGAACTTGGACATCATCTAGTATCACCTCCTTGATCATTTTAAAAAAGGGTTCTGTGACTTATTCAGAAGGTCCTATTAGCAGAAGCATTTCTTGGCCAAGATAAAATAAAATACTTATAACAATCAATTTGGAACAATAAATTCTTATGTTGCTGTGGGGAAAATCTTGATAAGATCATGATAATATGATACAGAGAAACACACTTTCGTTTGCATTCACCATGGCTACTTTTCTGTTTGTGGTCACTGCTAAGCCTGTGTTTGCCATGAACATTAAACTGAACATTTATATGGGGGAAGGGCAGTAAGGTGGAGATCCACAACACATCACAAAACTCATGATGTTCCTTATGTATAAAAATCACTACATGAAAGAGAACAATAGAAGTTATCATGAAAAGTTTTATTAAGATTTGTATGCTAACTACAGTTAACACTATGAATCCAGCAAAGGGGAGTATTGAAGGTAATGATAATAAGAAAAGATATAGGGAAATGACTATGCATTATTTTCAGTTTTAACTTGAAAGTTCTTTCTTATCTATGAAGTTGACCCCCAAGGTTTTACCATGGACCCTCTTTTCTTCTTCCTCACTTTCCAGGATATCAGTTTTGATTAAGTTTCTAAGGTTGGAGTCCTCCTGACTCCAGGGCCAGTGCACCACCAAACGGCTCCTTCTGTATTCATCTTAAACAAGACTAAGCTCATTTTCATTTTCCACACATACTCCTCCATTCCATTTTTTTTATTATTGCCATGGACACCACCATCTACCTAGTCACCCAACTTCACTACTTTGGTATTACTCTAGACTTCTCACTTTTGCTCATCTCTCATATCCAATCATTTGTAAAGTTCAGCTGTTTCCACCTTTGTAAACTTCTCTCATATTACATCCCTCTCTTTCCTTTGTCCCTGATACCACTATTGTAGGCCCTCATCACCCCACACTTGACCTATTGTATTTGTATCTATTTAATCTACTTGCCTTACCACCCCACTCTAGTCTATTCTCCTAAATCTATATCTGACCATATTGCCCCCATTCAGTAATTTCAATGGTTCTGTAGTTTGAGATCAAGTAGAAAATCCTTTATTTGATATTCATTTGCACTTTAAAAGTCTGCTCTCTCCCTTTACCCTTTCAGTCTTCTTACACCTTTCTCCCTTCTACAGACCTTGTAATCTTGTGATGCTTATCTTTTTTCTCCCATAAGACTGTTCTCCTGACTCTAGGTGTTTTCACTGACTCCCCATGCCTGGAACACTCTCCTTCCTCATCTCTACTCCTTGCCTCCCAGATTTCTGCTAAAAGCATTTCTTTCTTTGTCTCTTTAATCTTATTGCCCCCCTTCTTGAAACCAGAATCAATTCATTCTGTGTGTATCTTGTTTGTGCATAGTTGTTTGCAATTAAATTGTGAGCTCCTTGAGAGCAGGGGTTGATTGGTTTTTTGCCTTTTGCCAGGCACAGTGCCTGTGTTCTTATTAAAATGCTTACTTTTTTCAGTGGTACAATAAAATGAGGGATTTGGGTTAGACAGTTTCAGAATTCCCTTGGTCTATTGTTTCATTATCCTGCAGCAACTAGTACTGCATTCATACCTACTCGTCCCATGTGAATTTTGTACTCATGATCCAATATAATTCCACTTCAGAGGGGTATAGACAAGTATATGAGGCTTTCATCTTAGCCTCAACCCTGTACAGTATTCTTCCTAGAGTATACATTATTATCACTCACTTACTAGATCACCTCTTTGACATTATCTTTTACAACTCTTCATATGAAAAAGTTCTCCCATTATACTTCAGACTTTTTATGTATGTATTAATCTATTTCCATTTATGTGACTTGCTTTGCATATTTCTTTGGAGACTACTCTCATTGGTAATCACTTAATGAATATTTGTATTTTATATCCTTTTTTTGAGGGGTTGTTTCAGTGAAAAGCTTGTGGTCATTGAAAGTTTCACATATGTTGAAAATATAACCAAAACTTTTATAATTTTTCTCTACAATTCTAGGTCTAGTTCATTGCCCAGATATATTGTATAAATGTATATATGTATATATTTATATATAAATGGATCACCTAGTCATATGCACTTTATAACATCTGTTAATGTGGCAGAAATCAAATTTGAATGTAATTGAGTTGTATTTAACAAAATAATAGTAATAAGAGCAATCACATATAGTGATTTCATAATGTGTTAATCACTGTGCTAGGTTTTACAATTAAGGACTATTTTTATCCTCACAACTACAGTGTGAAGTAGATGCTATTATATATATATATATATATATATATATATATATATATATATATATATATATATATATATATATATAATGAAGCATTGGGGTGAAGTGAACTGTGTGGATCAACTATAAAGTTCTCCTGACTCCTGGGTCAGTGCTCTGTCCTACCTACCTGTCCCTGCAGATCTGCAGATGTTATTTTTATAGATGAGGAAACAGAGGTAAATATGTGTTAAATGACTTGCCCAGGGTAGCACAGTTATTACATGCTAGAGATTTAATTTGCTCTCAGGACTTCCTGACTACAGCCCTGGTAGTCTAGGAGAAAAAACAAAATAAAATTATATAAAGTAATAGAAAATAAATAATCAGCAAAAATACATTATAGCAAATGGAATACCAAATTTTAAAACTAAATCAATATGTGTCCCACATGGATCCTTAGGGCTGATTTGTGGTGCCTATCTTAATTTGAATGTGCACCACAGTAGACCTTTCTAAAGAATAAACATTCATTATTGACATGGTTTGTTTTGTTTCAGTAATAATTCTAGATTTCTTTTAAGAGTTTCTGCAAAGTCTGAGAACTTCTAAGGTATTGAGTAATACATTGCCACAAACAGGAGATTATGAAGAAGCTTGCCATAGAGAATCCCTTTTTGCTTGGAATTTATACCAGACATTTATATCAGACATCATACACATTATACACATCAGTTGCAAATATCATTGTTGGGCATACATTTTCCTGTGCAACCCCCTCCTTGAAGATAACCTTTAAGGCTGTCTCTTACTTTATTAAATAATTCTATTTTTTATAGTCAATAAGCAATAATTCTTTGGGACCTTGCATTCTTGGCACATAATTATATGACTATGATTGTGGTGAACTCATACAATTTATGAAAGTTTAGTCTTCTTTTTTCCTGTCCTTTGGCAAGAATACATTTGATTTGTCAATTAATCATGAAGTATATATTAAGAATCTGTGATATAGCAGGCATTATATAAAGCAATGGGAATGAAAGAAAACCAGAAACAATTGCCTACCATAATTGTCCCAATATTCTATTGGTGAACAATTATGCCCATATGTGGGTATATGTTCATTTCTAAAGCATGAGAGAGAGCACAACATAGTGGATAGAAATCTGGACTCCAGAGGGCAGCTAGGTGGTGCAGTGGATAGAGCACTGGCCCTGGAGCCAGGAGTACCTGAGTTCAAATCCAACCTCAGACACTTAATAAATACCTAGCTGCATGGCCTTGGACAAACCACTTAACCCTGTTGCCTTGCAAAAAAAAAAAGTCAGCTGGTGTCCATGCCAAGAATCCCTGGGTTAAGATTCTTTACATACCCTGACTAGCTCTGTGCCTCTACATAATTTGCTTAATCTCTCAATGCCCTAAGCAATTCTCTAAGTTGGAGACAATATGTGATCTTGCATGGGTAAAGATATTTTCTACTATGACAGTTCCTCCTATGGATGGTCTAGTCCCTATCCCAATCCACTATACAAAATTTATTGAAATACAATAAAAATAACATCTAAATACTTATTATCCTTATTAAGTATTTGTAAAGATCAAAACGTTGATATCATGTATTGGTAGTTACTTATATTTTACCCAATGTCCTGGACCCTTCTTTTCTTTCTCTTGAAATCATGAGGAGCCCAGTGGAGTACATTGACTTTCAGCTGATCAGACCAGATGATTTTTTCAAGTATACATTTTCCTAGCAACACCATGGACTTGAATTCTTTGAAACTTCTTTATTGTTATGCTATAATGTACTGACACACACCCTCTCCATTGTCTTTTGGAAGATGTTCCTTTTTAACTGACTAACTCTAAAAATATGAGATCCCATTTCTGGGATAGCAAGGTCTCAAATATAGGAAGGCTCTGGTTCAAATATGTCATTTGATGATTATTGATTGTTTGATTCTTATTTAGCCCTGAATACTCTTGATCAGAGGGACCAAGTTCAAATAGAAAATTCCCTGTGGAAAGCATGCAAATCACAAATGAACAGTATCTACATTGCATGCATTTTACAATTTAATTTCTTAAGCATTTCTCAATTGCATTTTTGATCTGGTTGTTACACTTGACTCTGAGAATTTGCATCCAGGAAAAGAGGTGGATCCAAATTTGATCACCCACTTTTCTGGGTGCTAGTCTAGCCTAGACTAGACTTAGTAATTTAACTGCACTGCTACCCCACATCTCCAAATTTGCCTTGAAGTTTTCTTGCCCCCTTACTCTAGGGACACCATGTTAAGTTTCACTTCTTAAATTAGCTGCTGGAGATGAGTTGGCCTCTGTTGCCACTCCTTTACCATTTTACCATTTTTACTCCTTTACCATTCCTCTGCCATTTCAGTATAGACCAGGCAGTCATGAGAATTACAGGAAATAATTTTTCTGTGCTTGTGTTCTGCTAGCTCAAATTCCCCAAGATGTACAGTTCCTCAATTAGTGATTGTCCTATGGGGGTTGGCTCTCTAAGCCCTTGGGTCTATATGTTATATTACTTTGAGAGCTTTGTGCTCTTCTCTATGTCTATTTGTGTTATGCGAAATTCAGCTTTTGTTTTCACTTCCCTGCCCCTCTCCCTGATTTCCATGATACTGTCTCTGGTAGGATCCCAGTCTAAATAGCTGTTAATTTTCTTATCTTGATCACTCTATAAGCAATACCTAAAAAAGACCTAAGAAGAGGACCTTGATATAAGTAAAATTTTTCATTATCTGTGAGAAAACAGAGTACTCCTACTTGTCCTCTCAAGTAGGCTTCCTTTTTTTTTAAAAAGGAACTCCTATCAGCTTCAAGTCTATTCTGGCATGTCAGATTCATCTACACTTGGATCTTAGTGTTATTTCAGGCTGGAAGAGAATGTGTGGTATGTACCCCACCCAATAAATTTTGGAGATCTCTCAAGGTATGAAGAGAAAAGATTTTATTAGATTCCCATGGTAAGCAGGCATCAATTCCACTGTGCCTATGGTAGAAGGTGGCAATGGGTACAAGCAGCAAAAGCAATATATTTGATTCCTAATGCACCACCCTCCCAATGACCCATACTTATTAGCTAAGAATGTAGTCTTCACATTCTAAGCATATAAGCTAATTTTTAAAGAAAAGCACATAATTCAAACAAAATCATGTTTTTTCCTCCTGCTCTGAGGGATGCATGGGCATTCAGGCAGAACAGATGGGTAGCAAAGTCAGTTTGCACTTTGTATTCAGGTCTTTGTAACTTCCAGGAGTAGTATGTCAGGGAGGAGGGGCAGAAGAGATATAACCCATAGCTCAGATCACTCTAATCTTTAGTACTCTTCTGAAGAAATATAAGGTTTTATCCCATTCAAGAACATCTGAAAATGATAACATGAATAGATTTTCCTAACTAAGTACACTCCAAATTAGCAAAAGTAGGATCTCAATAAGCAATAATCACCCAAGTGGAGTCATACAGCTTCTTCCCTTTTCCTCTTCATTAAAAAAGAAAAAGGGAACCTAAACACTTACCCAGTCAAATCCACTGACTAGGAACAAAAAGGGAACACAATTCCTTTGTTACCCTTCCTATTCTGCCATCTCCAACCTCCTACCTCCTGGCTTTAACTGTATAAAGTATGTTTGAGATTCTAAGAATAAAGTACCAAACATAAGAAAAAGAAAGTGTTGACCTCATGCAGCATGTTTGAAGCTTCTGCTATATGCTTATACTGTAAATCAAAGAGAAGGCCCCAATTTCCATGGGGAGAGGAAGTTATATTAACCTAAAGATTCTTAGACCAATGAAACCATGAGTCTAATCCCTAGTTTTATCTTCATTAATATTATGTTCAAAATAAATAAAATCACTACAATATCTTAATGTGTATTAAAATCATCAAAGTTTTATAAAGATAGAAAAGTAATCATAATGGATTAGCAGTTACTATTATTTTCTCCATCTTTTCATTGACCCTGTTCTAACATCCTCTGGACTTCAAAATCAAGCTTCCTTTACTGGAAGCTCATCCTGGAACTTCACTCAATTCTTAGGGCTTCTTCCCCCTGTACTAGTCTGCTACCTACATGGACCACTATCCATAGTGGCTTCCTTTCTTTCCACTTCTCCAATTGATAAATTCTTTCTGGAGTCTTCATTTCATGGAGAGCTCAAGGCTGGACTGTTTCATCTTCCAGTTTCTCCAACTGGGCTATACTTTATGACATGCTTTGAAATTCAAAACCACCAGGGTGGCTAGGTGGCAGGAGTACTGACCCTGGAGACAGGAGGACCTGAGTTCAAATCCAGCCTCAGACACTTAATAATTACCTAGCTGTGTGGCATTGGGCAAGACACTTAATCTGATTGCCTTGCAAAACCTAAAAGAAAAAAGAAATCAAAACCACCCATCTGATCTTCACTGCCTACCCTCCATCCCACTTTCCATTTCTTTCTTATATGTTATTTCCTGCTATAAAAATGTAAGGTCCTCAAGTGCAAAAAATGTTTGTTTTGAGTGTAATTTTGCCTCCAGCACTTAGCACAACATCTGTCAGATAACAAATTCTAAATCCTCCCTTCCTTTCTTCCTTCCTTCCATCCATTCCCTTTGCCCATAATAATGTCCACGATTCCCTCAAATGCTTAGTGTGAGGGGTAAAAATGCTGACTATTCAGAAATATAGTGGTAAATCAGTTCAAGCCACAGGCCTCAGTTTCTATTTCTTAAGAATCAAGTGAGCATATAAGAATGTGGATCTCTGACTAGAAGATCTGAGGAACTACCCAAAGAAAAGTCAGGTTGGCCAGTGGAATTGCAGTCAGGCAACTCCATATGCATATAACCCAGAGGTAAGCAATCTGCTGAGTCAAAGGGGAAGTTGACTCATCAGAACACTGAGCACTTTAGGGTGACTGCTAATGGGTGGGCGACCCTCCACTGTAAACCTAGTAGGGAGACTAGGACAATTTGTTGAGACAGACTTGGAGGTGGCCAGTGATGGACCTCATGCTAAATTATGAGGAAGGAACAATATAAAGTGAAAGCTGCAACAAAAGATCAGGAAATACCCAAAGAAAATCCATTAGGCAGCCAGTTGCAAGATCGGGAACAATTACCAAAGTATCGAGGCCAGGATAAGAAAAAGATGATTAAGTATTGTTGTTTTATATTGGGGGATAAAAATTTGGGTGGTGTAGTAATTTGGTCCAAATATGGCTCCACCAAAGATTGGGTGTGTCATAGGTTGAATATATTTGTGAATAACAGGGAACCACAGTACCTTGAGGAGGCTATATGCAGCTCTCTGGATACCCACTTATTCATAAGTAAAACACAGGAGGAGAAAAAAAGAGGAAGCAGAGGTCCCACCTCACACATGGGACCCCCTCCTGGCTCTCCCTCCACCCTATGTTTCTTCACCATCGTGCACATCAGCACCAGTTTTAGCTGAGACATCAAACCCACTTCTTCCTCTACCCCTCCTAATGTGAAAGAAACCCCTCTGATAGACATGGGAGATCTTCCCCCTAAAAGTGAACATCATCATTTAAGTAGAGAATTGAAACAGCTAAAGAATGATGTAGAGAGCTATCCCTTTCTTGATTTAGACTCTCCTAGGGCCAAGTTATATCCCCCCCTCAGGGAAGTTCCTCTTGGGCAGGGAGTGGTTGTGTTTGTGAATGCTCCTATGACAGAGTCAGAAGTAAGGAGTTTTAGGAAAGAATTAAAATCCCTAATGGAAGACCCCATGGGACTAACTGAGCGGGTAGATCACTTTTTGAGACCTATTCTATATACCTGGGGAGGGTTCATGCATATTATGAATATGTAA
Organism: Macrotis lagotis; assembly: GCF_037893015.1. NCBI lineage: Eukaryota > Metazoa > Chordata > Mammalia > Peramelemorphia > Peramelidae > Macrotis > Macrotis lagotis. Next base: position 65,340,584 of record NC_133660.1, on the reverse strand, counting down.
TTCACTTTTTTAAAGGTTTTTTCAAGGCAAACAGGGTTAAGTGGCTTGCCCAAGGCCACATAGCTAAGCAATTATTAAGTGTCTGAGACCGCACTTGAACCCAGGTACTCCTGACTCCAGGGCCGGTGCTTTATCCACTACGCCACCTAGCCGCCCCCTGTTATTCACTTTAGAAGAAAGAAACATGATCAGGGCAGCTGCCATGTTAGAATGGGACCATCACCACCCCCAAGGATTAGGAGCTGGAGGGGTGCCCCTAGAGAAGACAAATTTCCTATATGGGATCCCCACTGGGACAACAACAACCCAGTTCATCAAGCCCATATGCAGGATATAAGGGAGTTAATAATTGGAATTAAATTAAAATTGGTCCCCAAACCCCCAAATTTAAAGAAAGCCTTTGAGATTAAGCAAATTAAGGATGAGACCCCGTCCAGCATTTTTAGGGAGACTAAAGGCAGGGATCCAGAAATATTCAGGGATAGATCCCTATATTCCAGAAGGAGAGAAATTCACTGAAAATTCATTTTGGGACCAATGCCTGGCAAGATATAGACAGAAAGTTACAGGAAATAGACTTATGGAATGAAGAGCCCCTTAGGACCCTCTTGAAGGAAGGTACTAAAGTTTTTATCAGAAGAGATGATGAACAGCAGAAACGGATGGATAGGATGTTTATGCAAGCCATAAGACAGGGACAGTCTAATGGGTCTGATAGATGATCCCAGGATGAACCCTACCAGGACAGTCAGAAGGGAAAGACTGAGGGATTCTGGCAGACAAGAGCTAGGGAACCTCTTGCCTGTTGGACTTGTGGAAATGTGGGATATATTTCTAGGCACTGACCAAAACAGAAAGAGGACCATCAGGTGTGTGATCTTATGGAATTGGAGGACTCACAGGGGCTCACAATGGAATCCCACCCCAAGCCCTTGATAGATTTAAGGGTGGGACCAATGAGAGGGACTATGACCACTTTGATTGATACGGGAGCAAACATAACTTCTATCACCAAATTACCTCCAGGAACTGAACTCTCATTGGAAGTGATGATAATATCAGGAGTAAAGGGAGAAAATTTCTCTGTCCCTATGATTAAAATCATAGAACTAGAGTACAAACTTACAAAATCCCTAGGTCATCTATTATTATGCCCTGAGGCAGGGACAAATATGTTAGGAAGAGATCAGATAACCAAATTATCAATGGGATTAGTCCCACAGGGATCTTCAATGGTACCCATCAGAATTTTTAAAATGACAGAACAAGAAGAGAAAGAAATAAACACACAGGTTTAGACTAGCCCCACCAGTCCTGGAATAATTGACATCCCTCCCATCAAAATTCAGTTGAAGGAACCAGGTACTGTGGTATGGGTCTGACAATATCCTATTTCTTTGGAGGGAAGAAGGGGACTGAAACAGATGATTAAAATACTCTTGGAAAAAAAAATTGATACAGCTCTGTATATCGCTGTTTAACAGTTTGATTCTTCCTGCAAGGAAAAAAGATGGGAATTGAGAGAAATTAACAAAATAGATCTGCCCTCTCATCCGGTGGTCCCTGACCACTGTACTATCATGGGATGGATCCCAGGAGATGGTTCTTGGTTCAGTGTGATTGATTTGAAAGATGCTTTGTGGAGCTGTCCCTTAGATGAAGTAGAAATATTTTTTTCATTTGAGTGGGAACAACAATATAGATGGTGTGTACTCCTACAAATTTGTTTGGGCAAGTGTTGGAAGGAGTTATGGAAGGATTCTCCAAACCCAAAGGTAACACTATCATCCAATATGTAGATGATCTCTTGTTGATTGGTAATAAAAGAGAGAAAGTAGGTCAGGCCACTGTTGACTTATTAAACTATTTGGGGCAGAAGGGAAGAGTGTCCCAGGAGCAGTTGCAATTTGCTGAAAGGGAGGTAAAATATTTAGGACATCTTGTAAGGGAAGGAAGAAAGAAAATCAATCCATGCTGAGTTGAAGGAAAAATACACACTCATAGGCCTGAGAATAAATTGGCTGTGAAGAAATTTTTGGGACTGGTGGGGTATTGTAGGAGCTGGATTAATTCCTACGCATCCCTGACAAAGCCACTATATGGACATCTGTTGATGGAAGGACCAGATAGGATATTATGGAATTCACAAAGTGAAGAGAGTTTTAATAAATTAAGGACTATTTTGGCATCTGCCACAGTTCTGTTTCTGCCCTCCCCTGAAAAACCATTCAACTTATTTTTGAATTCAGAGAAAGGGGTGGCTCTGGGGGTACTAACACAAATAAGAGGAGGACAGCAACACCCAGTGACCTTTTTTATCAAAGTTATTGGAACCAGAAGTATGAGGTATATACAGGATATGGTGGCCACTGCAATCCTGGTTGAAGAAAGTAGGAAAATTACCTTTGGAGGAGGCCTTATTGTGAGTGTACCTCATCAAGTGAGGACAATTTTGAACCAAAAAAGCTGGCAGGTGGCTAACAGACTCACATATTAAAATATGAAACAATTCTTTTAGAAAGGGATGATTTGATACTAACTCAGGATCATAACCAGAATCCAGCCGAATTTCTGTATGCTTCCCCCAAGGATTCTCAGCAATTAGAACACAGTTGTTTCGAAGTTGTGAATTTTCAGACTAAAGTGAGAAGACTTACAGGAATCACCTATTCCAGGTGGGGATTATTGGTTTGTAAATGGATCCTTGAGGGTGGTGGAAGAAAAAAGGATGAATGGATATGCTATAATAGATGGGAATAAAAATATAGTTGTTCAAGCAGGGGACCTTCCAAAATGATGGTCTGCTCAGACTTGTGAACTGTATGCACTAAACCAGGCATTAAAAGGATTGGAAAGAAAGGGGGGACTATCTATATTGATTCCAAATATGTTTGGGAAATGGTACACATATTTGGGAAAATATGGGAGGAAAGAGGAATGATGAATAGTAAAGGGAAAGATTTGGCCCATTAATAAGAGAAGTTTTAAATAATTTGCTTAAACCTCTTGGTATTTCAGTAGTACATGTAAAAAGACATCAATCAGTAAACTCATTTGAAGCTAGGGGTAATTGACTTGCCAATGAGATGGCTTGAGCAGCTGGGGAAGGAAAGCTTGGAGGAACAAAAGGTATGTTATTACTAATACCAAAGATTCCTTCATACACCTCCCCACCATCATTTACCGATAAGGAAAAGCAGAAAATGTTGGACCTGGGGGCTAAGGAGTCTGATGAGGAGCATTGGAATTTGCCTGATGGACAGGAAGTGCTGAATAAAGCAAGCATGAGTTAAGTCTTGCAGACTTTACAACAGGGCAGTCATTAGTGAATCCAGAACCTGTGTGATGCGGTCTTAGCTAAGTATGTATCTCCTGACCTCCATACAAAATCCAGGCAATTGGTAGATGGGTGTCTCATTTGTTGAAGGACAAATAGGGCTTCCCAGTGCTGAACACCATCAGGGGGACAGCCTCTAGGAATTCAACCCTTTCAGAGCATACAGATAGATTTTACTGAACTGCCTCCTGTTGGCCACTTTGACCATTTGACCTCTTGGATGCAGGCTTTCCCTCTTTTAAGGGCAACTGCCCCCATGGTCAGCAAAATTCTGCTAGAACAAGTTATTCTCCAGTATGGTATGGTGGACCAGATTGATTTATATCAAGGAACACACTTTACCTCCAAGGTTCTCCAGTCCTTGGCTCAAGCCTTGGAAATTTCCAGGGAACTACATACCCCCTGGCATCCACCCTCCTCTGGCTAGGTGGAAAGAATGAATCAAGAAATTAAGAGACAGTTAAAAAAGTTGTCTCTTGAGACACAATTTCCTTGGACCAAATGTCTGCCCCTTGCATTGCTAAGGATCAGGACAAAACCTAGACAGGACATTAGGTAATTTCCTTATGAGATGTTGTATGGCCATCCATTTCTTGGCTCAATTGAACAATGGGATCCTAATTCAGATAATAAGGATAAGTTTGTCAGGGAATATATAAAGGTTCTGGCCCAGCATTTGAAAGAAATTCAACTAAAAGGTCTTATTGCACAGACTCCTCCTTTAGGGTTTGCAGCCCACAAATTTGAACCAGGCAATTGGTTGTTAGTATAAATGTTAGTACAAAAATGATGAGCAGATGAGATGTGATGGAGGCCCTCTAGTGGATCAAGATATGCAGTATTACCCTGTAACACATTATAACCAGACCAGGATTTTTTTCAGAAAAATAATCCGGCTCTGAAAGCACATTATTGGGTATGTGGACAAACAGCCTACACACACCTCCCACTGAATTGGACAGGGATCTGCTATATAGGGCTAATTAGACCTAAGTTCTTTTTCTTCCCAGTTGATCTGGACCTGGAAGGAGGAGAAGTTGACTCTGAACTGCGAAGGATGGTTCCAGATTTTCCTGACCTCAGACACTGCTGTGCAGACCCAGGAGTGAATTTGGACCCACCATACCAGAGTAAAAAGATTTATGAATCCACCAAAAGAATGGACTCTGGACTCTGAACCCATGAATGAACCGAAACTGCATTTTAAGTGAGTATAGGACTAATGGTCTCTCCAACACCTTTGCCCAGGAGGTGGAGGAGTCTTGGTATTCTTCCCTTTGTTACAATTTTGTTATCACTTCTTTGCTTCCTAGCTGGTATAATTGTATGTAATGTAAGGGATTTCCATGAGGGACTCATTCCCAGGTGTAATTATAGTGTCACTCCCTGGGGTTGGCCCCTTTGCTTTCCAGGCGCTGGTTAAGACTACAATTCTGCAGAAATGTGCCTTAGATATCATGTTCTGATTGTGTCCCTCTTAAATTTAAGCTTATTGTTATATCAGGCCTCAATTTTTGATACCTTCCCTAAAGAGGAAAACAGTTTTCAGAACTTAATTCAAACCATTACCAACACTTTCAATGTAACTAACTGCTGGATTTGTGGGGGGCCACAAGGATTGAGCATGTGGCCATGGGTGCCGGTTCCACTTGAACCTGTTTGCTTATCGAGTAAGAAGTCCTTAGTACATAGTGGAACTAGATTTTGGAGTGAGAAGGAAGAACACCAGTGGCCACTGGCAGAATCCATGCCAGGAAGATATTGCCTTAACCAAACTGGGAAGGGGCTTGACTTAGGACAAAGTAGTTGCAGGTGGATTTTCTTTGTTAAGGTTGACAATATACAATTAATGCCAGATTGTGGGAGGTGCCAGGGCCTTTGGGATAAGACCCATGTACAATGTAAGGATGGCACCTGGGTTAGGTGTCATATTGGAAAAATGGATGAGAATCATTGCCAATATATAGTCATTGGAGTGGGAAGATGTAAGGGTGATCTTACACTCTGCTGAGTGTAAGAAGTATAATCAGAACAATGGTTCCCTAATTGCTCAGCTCCAAAGTTGGAGATGGGTAAATGACAGCGAATGGAAGGGGTTCTTTATTACTTTTTGGAGTGTCTGAAATAGAGGTGGAAAACCTTGCATTGAGAGATGTAGTTGGGCAGAAAGGCCACGATTGTGGAAATGTTAGTACAAATATGATGAGCAGATGAGATGTGACAGAGGCCTTCTAGTGGATCAAGATATGCAGTAGTACCCTGTAACAGATTATAACCAGACCAGGATTTTTCAGAAAAAGAATCCGGCTCTGAAAGCACATTATTGGGTATGTGGACAAACAGCCTACACATACCTCCCACTGAATTGGACAGGGATCTGCTATATAGGGCTAATTAGACCTAAGTTCATTTTCTTCCCAGATCAGATAGGAAACTCTTTAGGTGTTCAATTATATGGTGATAAAGGAGAGCAGAAACAGAGTATAGATACTTCTCTAACAATAATTGGAGATGTGAGGAATATGGCCCTGCTATGTGGTCACAAGATGGGAGTAGGGGATACAGGACACCAATATACATGTTAAATAGGATCATAAGACTCCAGGCTATAGTGGAAATTATAACTAATCAAATGACAAAGGCACTGGACTTATTGGCAGATGAGGTCACCCAAACTGGGGAAGCAGTACTACAACACAGATTAGTTTTAGATTATCTGTTGTCTGAGGACGGTGGTTTTTGTGGAAAACTGAACTTGTCCTCTTGTTGCATGAAAACTGATGACAATGTAAGTTTGGTAAAGGAGAACACCACAGAAATAAGAAAAATAGCCCACATTCTTGTCCAGACTTGGAACTCTCCCTGTAATACTTCATGGTGGACTTGACTCAGAGGGAGCTGGTGCTGTCAGTTAGTGTGGTACGGACTTCTAGTATTAGGAGTCTTGATAATCCTTCCTGCTTGTATACCATGCATGATACGATTGGTCACTAGTACAGTTCATAAAATCCTTCCACAAATACTTCTGGCTGAGGACGAAGTTCGAATGCTAATGTTAAGGGGAGAAGGTTGGACTCCTGTAAACTGAGATGGTGGAGATGAGGAAATTGAACAGCACTGTGAGGAGTTACTACAAAAGTTCAAACAAAACGGGGATAGACTGAGTGAAAAGTCAGTAGAGGGTACAACAAATAAGAGGAGGGATTGTGAGGGGTAAAAGTGCTGACTTTTCAGAAATGTAGTGGTAAATTAGTTCAAGACATAGGACTCAGTTTCTATTTCTCAAGAATCAGGTGAGCATATAAGAATTTGGATCTCTGGTTAGAAGATTATGTCACCCTAACTATATAAGGTATAAATAGAGACAGACTGTATTGTGCAACTCAGGCAAACCCCACCTCTCTTCAGACCATCAAGTTAGACCAGTTGTTGCAAAGGCCAGCAGAAGGGAGGATGTGGATTGTGGTTCTTGTGGTTTTTGCCTTTATAACCTTGCTTCAGCTTCTGTAATTCAGCTTTCCTTGCTCCAGCAGTAAGGGACTACCCCGTTTCTCACAAGAATCTCAAATAAATTCTGACTCTTTGCTGCTACTTTGAGAGAACTCTGAGGAGTCATTTTGGGGTTAGGGTTTCAAGACCCCACACATTAGTATTCTGCTCCCTTTCAACTATTTTGATTGTTGATTCTGCCTAAATATCTTTTAGGACTCCACTGCACGTATTTGGTTTGATCTAATTGTTCTTCCTGTCACCCAGGTATGTGATATTGTGTTCTTTCTTGGACAGATGGATAAATTTCCACTGCAAGCATTTCAACATAGAAAATTGTAAGTATTTATTTTTATTATCTATATTTTCAAATCAGATGGAGAAAATGTTATTAATGCAAACTAAACTTAAAATGCATCTTGCATAATGTTTTTGGAAAGCTAGTTGTTAATTATTTGTCAGTGCCATTACTACTACAAATGTGAATTTAGATCCCTTTGGACAAGAAATATATTTAATTCCACTTCTATAATAAACCCTAGACAAAACAATAAATAAAATGTAGGTAATTAAAAGTGATATGTTACATAAAAGGGACATTGGATTTAAAGTAGATAGTCTTCCCCATAATTAGGCTAATGCCAAAAGTTAAAAAATAGAAATATAGAAAGTCCATTTACTAGTGTTTTGCAGGGAGGCATTCTCTTGTTGTTTGGTACCTTACAGTATTTCATAGTAGGGAATACCATTTGAACAAGAAATATTGAGTAATACCAGTAGAAATTAAGTTGCTCTATGTTTTGATTTGCAAAGGTGAGAAGGAAAGTCCTATTCAGGGGGGAATACATTAGACTTCCAGTCAGAAGATTTGACTAAGCATCTTGCCTTTATCACATAGTGGTGTCCGAACTGGGACTAAACATATGTCACTCGTACAGGGGCAAGAAGGCAGAGTTATCTGAGTGAAGTCCAGATTAAGGACACAGCAGATACAAGTAAGAGAACCAGGTGACATCCCAGAGCAGAAGACTCTGAGAAAATAACAGATTGATTTGTTACTTGGGGTCTGATTTTAAACAAAGAGGTGTAAAGTGAAAGTGAAAAGACAAATGGCATTTAACATTGAGGAGTCAGCTAGAAGTAGAGTTTCCAAGGCAGTGTGTCAGGGGATGGAACTACTTTCTTAAGCAGCAGTCTGCCACCAAATGCCAGCACTGTGAACTAGATGCAGAGAACCTGCTTGCTGTTCTTTTTGGCCAGGGCTGCCTGCCTGACCATGATGCACACTCTGGGCATGACACAGGCCCCTGGACCTGTGACCAGCTGTAGAGACCTTTCCTTGCTGAGGTGGACCCTGATGCAGACTCTGACAGGGACCTTGATCCCGACAATGAATTTCACTCTCCATAATAGTGTTGACTACTGTTTACAAAATGCAACAACTCCAACTTGTACTGTCAACATCTCAAGTAATTTCACAGGTTTTCTTTCATTCTCTGCCATTTCCACCCTCCGCAGAGGGAGAGGGGAGGGAGAAGGGAAACCTTCTTTTTGGAACTTTGAAACGCAAACTCATGTCTCAAAAAACTTATTTGAGAAATCAAGGGCCCCCCATGCTTCCTTCCTGGTTTGGGGAGGAGAGGGAGGTTGGGCACTGACTATGTTTTTAAATAGGTTATTGATTGGAAAGTTTCAAGGTTAATTAGTTAAGAAAAAAAGGGGAAGAAGATTTTTTTCTACAGGATTGGGAAATTTAGATTTTGTCTTTCAAATGAAGTCTGTGCTTATGGCTTAAATTTTTGTTAATCAGACATGAATGCTGTGTGTGTGTGTGTGTGTGTGTGTGTGTGTGTGTGTGTGTGTGTGTATTTAATCATCAATAGGGCATTCTTACATCTCTACTGGCCTGGAGAGGTGGGAAAATATTTCTATATTTTGGGATTTGGTGCTGGCCAGGGTGTCCAACAATCTCACTTTGATAAGTTTGAAATATAAAAGAGTTTTTTTCTGTTTTGAGAATGTGTTAGTGTCTAAACTCTGAAATATTTAGGTGAAGTTAAATATTACTCCTTTTAGTTCGAATTTTAAATTTGATTGCTTTAAAAGTTTTTTTGTTGGCAAAGAAAAAACCTTTGTAATCTTTGTAAGTTGGGGATAAAATGTATTTTAAGGAATTTGGGAGAATTGCTTTTTACTGTTGTTTGATATTTGTTTATACTATTTTTCAACTCTTGTTTGCAATTTATGTGGTATTTATTATGTAATAATTTTGTTTCAAAAATACAAGAAGGGGGATATGTTAGGGACTGTAGTATATGGGAGCACTGTACAGTATCTTCACCTGGTGTCCTTGAACACCAGAGTCTTGTTTTACTAAGTGCCATGGGAGTGGGAGTGGATTAAGGGACTGGGAAGGATATTTTAGCACTGGTATTTGGTTCAATAAATGGAGTCCTTGAAGACCTTGGTGTACAAAGGGAGATCTTGTCTTCCTTGTCTCCTGCCCCACCAACACTCAGGCTGGGGAAAGGATAAGTCCCAGAGAGGGATTCAACAATCTATAAAATCAGCCTAATAAAAACCCACATTGCTGCTATGTGTATCTAAAACACATTACTGGACTGCCTTCCCTAGAGATAAGATCAGAGTAATATCATTTGACATCATTGAGGCAAAAAGTTAATGGACAGGCTGCATTTGAGTCTGGTCTTTGTCATCACTTACTTTTCAAGTTTTAAAGCATAATGTGTATACTGCCCATATAATATTGTGAGAGTAAAACCCTCACTTGAATTTGGCAGGTATGGGTACCACAAGGACAATTCACAGGAAGAAGATACAAATAATATTTAATCATTGTAGTTGCATGTATGATTCAATCTTCATCTGGATCTCTACACTAACTCAACTGATATTCTTATATATTCTCATTACCAAGAAGAATACATGGCATAGATGGCTGGTCCATCAGTTTTTCTTTCATATTCTGGATTCCTTGAAAATGCTTGTTGCAGTACTTTGCAGAACCTTCCACTGGGCAATATGAAATACAGCCTGTGTCATCTTCTATTTTAAGATTCATTTCCTCTCCTGTTGGAAATGTAGGAGCTAAAGGAATTTATTAAGCTGGCTCAAGGTGCCAGCTCAAACTATAAATAACAGGGATGCAAATACAAAAGTGAGCAAGTCGACCCTCAAGGATTTTCTATTCTCAAAGGAGACAATGTATATAGGAGAGTTGTAGCCAAGTAAGAAAGATTTAGGATTGGAAATCACAAAGATAAATGAATGAAATAGTTAAGTGATATTCCTTTTCAGGACCAATGTGTCTGGGGTTAAGAGAATTACATGGTTCTGAATGAATTCTCCTACTGTAAAATGCTAGTAAAACATGATTGAATGGTTCTGGAAAAGTTAAAGCAATCATGTTTCACTTCATAAGGTATCAGAAAGAGAAGGGTAATTTAGAGCAATGAGAACTTAGAACAACAAACATGGAGTACAAAGTAAATGGGCAGGAATTATGGCTCAAAACTAAGACTATAAAACAGAAGACCTTTCCATGACCTTTGCTATACTTGAGAGGGAATGGTAATGAGGACTGGAACTGTTATATCACTAGTTAGAGAGGTTCCTGATGAGGAAACAAAATAGAATAATTCACATTCCCTTTAAAAAGTACAGTTGTTTTTTTTGGGGGGGGTGGTTCTTTTTTTGCAATGCAAATGTGGTTAAGTGGCTTGCCCAAGGCCACACAGCTAGGTAATTAGTAAGTGTCTGAGGCTGGATTTGAATTCATGTACTCCTGACTCCAGGGCTGGTGCTCTATCCACTGTGAAACCCAGCCACCCCCCCCCCAATATAGTTTTAATAAGTTGTCTGTGATACTGCAAATTTAAGTGACTAGTCTGAGTCACACAACTGGAGTATGTAAGAGGCAGAACTTGAACCCAGGTATTTCTAACTCTGACTCCAGTTCTCTACACATTACATTGCAAAGCTTGTCAATAATCATAATAACTTAATTTTAATAAAATGAAATCTCATTTATATTGTCTTAAGAATATAGGGAGATAAAGAATGGATGGAAAAGATAGGAATCCTTGGTCTTGGGAGTTGAAACATGAAATTCTATATAACTAACAGGAAATACATAGCCATGAGAAAACCAGAGGAATACAAAATTGGCAGACATCCCCAGAGAAGAAATGAATCTCTTCAGTGGACATGAATTATGTGATTAGGAAACAAAAGTAACATTTTGGTGAAGTTAGGACTGAGCATGTATGAACCTTGGAAAAATATAGTAAAGGATAATAAAAACAATATTTCTTCTGGGATTGATGTTTGGGTTGGTATCTCCAGAGAGCCATGTAAATTATTAAAATGAGAAAGATAATGGAAGCAAATTACTTTATTTAGTAGAAGTGTGATAGCTAAAAGGGAAGCTAGTTTCTGTTCAGTGTTACCTAGGCACAATAAGAGATTTGGTTAAGAATAGTTAAGTCCATTGAAACTTTAACTCTGAGAGCCACAATGGAAGAAGTTTTCAGGAACAATATTGTTTTTTAAAGCATGGATGGATTATTGCTAGTCAAAGTAGAAAATATAATTACTGACACTGAGAACTTTGTTTCTCAAGATACATATATACAAAACAACTAAAGTGAGTTGAGTAAAAAAATAAGAATCATTTTTAAAAGACCAATAATTTGCAGGTCATTAGCTAACTTGACAAAAAGAAAAGTTGAGTAGAAAACAAAAATTATCAGAATTTTTACAGAGAGACAGAGAGAAATGGGGGAGGGAGAGCGAGAAAGAGAGAGAGAGAGAGAGAGAGAGAGAGAGAGAGAGAGAGAGAGAGAGAGATACAGAAAAAAAGAGTAATGGGACAATTCACTGAGAACAATAAATAATGGCAATTATCAGAAAGACTTTCATCTAATTATATACAACAAAACTGAAAATTCAAATGATATTGGTCAATATTTATAACTTTAAAAGTATCAGATTAACAACAAGAAAGATAATCTGAAACAAATGAATCTGAGATTAAGCAAGTCACAACTTCTCACAGAAAAATAAATCCAGGTCTAAATAGATTTCAATAATTCTGTCAAGCATTTAAAGAAAATCACTATATTAATTGTTCACAATATTAGATAAATAATTCTGTTAACTAAATTCCTTCTCTGAGATTGCTATAGTAGCAATATTGCAAAATAAAAAACTAAATATATTAATAAATGAATGAATATAGTGGAGAAATAAAGCTAATGGCAAAAATCACAGGTATATAGGTATAGCTATAGATAGATCCTAAATGCCATTTAATTCTACATTCTCATTTTTAGAGATGAGCAAACAGGTGATGGTGAGGACAAATTAATTTTAATAAATGATTGAACTTGGATATAAATTTCCTCATCCTGACAATAAAAACAAACATCTTTCTACTTTTCTACCAAAATTGACACAAAACTATTGAATGCAATAAAACAATGAGTTACAGAAATATATTTTAATATGATTACACAGTATTATTACATTTTTTTAACATTCCAGGATGCAGGAATGGTTGGACATTAGGATAAATGCATATATTTTATGAAAATAAAAATCATATAGTATTATTATTAGTATTATCAGAATTTCTATTGTACCATAAAAATCACATAAAATATTTTGATCAAAAAATTGAAAAGTAGAATAAATATATGATTAGATTAAAATATACCATTATTAAGGGAACAATATCTTTATGTTTCAAAACTCTAAGGATAAAAATTACTATGGGTTGAACTTTTTATTTAATAAGAACTATTTGGAGAATAAAAAAACTGGCAAAATATTTTGTTATCATGTTACAGCATAGTAAATTCTAAACTGATATATTCTAAATATAAAATATCATGCCACAATAAATGAGATATGAATAAATTTCCTTTCAGATTTATATTTAGAAAAGTAGATCCTGAGTAATCAAGAGAGAGAAGTTATCCTACAAAAGAAAACCTAATCTTTATTACATAAAATTAAAAATAAACTTTGAAAGGAAGGAATTCAAAACAGCTAAAATAGGAGACTAATAATCTGATGGGGTTAAAATTTTTTCATAGAATAATTCCAAAAAAATATGACATCTGTTGGTTGGAGAAAGAATGAAAAAATTGTGTTGTATGAATCTAAAGATATTGTGCTTTAAGAAATGATAAATATTAGGATTCAGAAAATATTGAAAGACTTCTAAGAAGTGATGCAGAGTGAAGTAAGTGGAATGAAGTCATGTACACTGCCACAATATAAACAAAAAAATAATTAAAAAATAGATGAACTCAGATTAATTGCAGTCACCTAACTTTGTCCTAAAAACAGGTGATGAAGGGGAAACAGATACATGGTAATACATAAAATTTTAGAAATGATCATTTTTAGCAGATTTTTATTTGTCCTTTCTTTAGATTATGAAAGAAGACTCAATATATTTGTGTGAGTGAATATATTTCTAGTTAATCTCACAATAAAAATAACTACAGTAATTCTAATAACTCTATAATAGTGTTTCCTTTATAAACATGCATTTTATTTTGTATATGTAAAAATCTTTTTAAATACCACTCTGCTTCCACTTCCTCTTTCTCTCATACTACCAAGATTTTTCACTAAGATATCTCACTTGGAATTCTTACTGGATCATGCAGAAGTTTAGGACAGTTCTCAATTATAGTATATAATTTATTTTGTTGGATTTTTTCTTTGATAGAGAACAAGTTAGCTTGGAAGATGAAGTAACTAGGTTCTTTAGTGAAGAAAATGAAGTCTATTCCTGTTGTGAACTTGGACAAGACACAAACTCTCAGGTTTACTTCTCATATTTAAAATGAGAATCATGATAGCATTTACCTCACAAGGTTGTTAGGATAATCAAATGAGATCATATATAAAAATCACTTTAACAGCATTTAAGCATGCTATAAATGTCAGTTTGATGATGATGATTTCATCAAATAAAATAGTTTAAAGAAAGAAGTTTCAATCCTTACAGTACTACATAAATTTGGTATCTATATCACATGACCCAGTAAATGAGTGTTTGGTTGATTAATTCTCTGAGTGATGATGATGATGATGATGATGATGATGATGATGATGATGATGATGCAGCTTGATGGTGAAATGGATATAGCACTAGCCCTGGAGTCAGGAAGATCTGAGTTCAAATGTCACTTCAAACACTTGACAATTAGCAGCTTTGTGTACTTGGGCAAGTTGCTTAACACTGATTGCCTTGCATCCAGGGCCATTTCTAGTCATCCTGATTTACATATGACCATTAGACCTAGAAGGCTTTGGAAGAGAAATTGAGACTAGTGACTTAGCCCAGCACCCACCCCTCAAATTTAGGTTTGGCTTTACCCTGATATCATGGTCTTCTTGGAGAATAGTATCATCGTCATTATCATTATCATCACCATCATCATCATCATCATCATCATCACGGCCATGAGTAGATTTGAAGTAATTTAGTAGTGGTTAATCATATTTGCATCTTGATAGTGACACTTAAAATCCTGAAATAAAAAGATTAAATTCCAATAGGATTCCAGATAACATTATTCTGTAGGCCCTTGTTTCCTTAAATTCCTTTATAATGAAACAAGAATAAAACTCTCTTTTTCTTTTTTTTCCACAGGAAACAAGGGACTTTTCCTCCAATTTTCTTGTTGATTTCAAATGATTGACAAAGAAATTACATATGTCTTTGAGCTGATCAAGGCTGACTTTGTAGTTTCTGACAGCTTCAGGCTAGATTAAGGAAGACTTAAATATTATTTAATTCACAAAAGATCACTGTTAAATAACTCCATTCTGTTGCTCTCCTTTACAGAAGGAATGCTCCAACATATCTAACAAGCTATCCTTCTCATAATAAAACCTATGTCCACAAACCCAATTTCAATCTTTCAGAAACCACACAACCAGGAAAGAGGGAACTCAGACTAGAAAAGTTCACTCAGCTTGTGTTGGAAATACAGTTCAAACTCAGATTGGTAGTTGATGTTGTAGATACAGCAACAAGACTAACAATCCAGGTGAGGAGTTATCTTATCTAAAACACTCCTTTGTTATGGAGACCCTGGAAAAGACCATCTAAGGTTTCTGTGCTTCAGTTTCCTCAGCTATGCACAACTTAAGCCAATATACAAATGCTAGTCATTATTTCACACTCTAGGTGCTGTGCTAAGTGCTACTTTTCCTTTCCTTACAGGCTATGAACTAGTGACTTCTCATATATAAAAATCAAAGTAAAGGATTTTTATCTCCACTGGTATGGAGTTATGAAAATCAAGATATTTGTATATGCATTTTTTTATGTCAGAGGGAATATCATCACATGGAAATTTTGTTCCTAAAAGATTCAAATTACTAATTTTCAAACTTTGAAAAACTTACTGGATTTCATGCATTTAGAAGTCAGTAGGAAAGACTCTGTTGGAATAAGTTCATGGATTCAAAGCATTGAGAAGAAATAATTTTGCCCAAGTCTAGTGATTGATCCTTTTAAGCCAGTTATACTAGCCTGTCATGCTTGGTTATATGCTTTCCACTTTGAAACTTTTTTGAAGTAAATGCTGAATTTGGTTTTACACATGTAGCCACACAAAGTGGAAACATGGATTGCTCATCACCAAGAGTAGAAACCCAACATTCTATAACCAGAAATAGAAGCATTTTTTTTTCCAGGAGATAGTAAGAAGAAGAAATCACTTGATAAGACTGTCATGAAAATGTTTTCTTCTTTTATTTAATTACAAAAGAGTTAACATTTAACTAGCTAATTCTGACAAGCTTCTAACATTTGCCTGGTAGATATACTTTTGGATTGAAAAGGGAAAAGAGAGCAGAAGTCACACATGGAGAAAACTGTTGATGATACTTCATAGGCTGGACAAGCCACTCAGTCACTAATGAGCCTCACTTTCCTTATCTGGAAAATGAGAAAATTGTACTTGACAGCCTTTGAAATCCTTTCTAGTTGTAAAAGTGGTGATCCTTTGGCCTCAAAGGAATAGAATGCTATAAATAGAAAATACTTATGATCAATATCTAGTTAAACTTTCATATTTCACAGAAGAGAAAATAGATTTTAAAAGGGTAAATGTAACTAATATAATATACTAAATTTTTATAAATGAGGAGTCTAGGGAGATTAAATGATAAGCCCATAGATACACAAGGTCATATCATCAATGGTCTCTCTAAAAATAACACTTGTGGGACTTCTGACCAAGATGGCAGAGAGAAGACAGTCACAGTACTAGTCTCCTGATCTTCCCTCATATAAAATATGAAATAAACCCCTTAACAGAAATCTGGTGTACAAAATGCAGAACGAGAAACTAGGAGAAGAAAATCTTCTTCAAGGATATAGTGATAGGAAACTGCCCTGATAGCATGGAACCAGAGGGTAAAATAATTAGTGAAAGAATACATAGATCCCCTCTGGACAAAGATCCTAAAATGAAAACACCAAGGAATGTTGTGGTCAAATTTTAGAGCTATCAGATAAAAGAGAAAAATCCTTCAAGCAACCAGAAAGAAACAATTTAGATACTAAGGAGCCACAGTAAGGATTACACAGGACCTGGCTGCATCAATATTAAGGGAACAAAGGACCTGGAATGAGATATTACTAAGATCAAGGGAGCTTGGAATGCAGCCAAGAATTCACTATCCAGAAAAGCTGAGCCTTCTCTTCCAGGGGAAAAGATGGACATTTAACGAAATGGAAGACTTCCAACATTTCTTGATGAAAAGAGCAGAGCTTAATAGAAAGTTTGGACATCAAACAGGAGGCTCAGGATACACATGAAATGGTAAAAAAAAGTGTAAAGGAAAAAAATGCCACCCAATAAGATGAACCTAACTATACACCCTCCTAGGAGAAAGATTCTCATAACTCTTGAGAACTGTAACTCTATTAGAGAGAATATACTTAGCCAGAAATGATGGACACTCATAACTTTTTTGTGACTCAGAATGATTTAAAAACAAAACTTCTTTAAAATGGGGGACAATAAGGAAACAGAAGGATGGAGGAGATTGGATGGGGCTATCTCATTACATTAAGAGGTACAAAAGAACTACTGTAATAGAGAGGAAGAAGGGAGAAGCTGAGAATCACCTGAACCTTCATCTCATCAGACTTGGCTTAAAGTTAACTTACACAAATGCTCAATTAAGTTAAGAAACTTATGTTACTTTTCAAGTATTAAAAGGGGAAAAGTGAGGGAGGGGATGGGGATGGGGAGGAAAAAAGGAGAACTAAAAGACAGAAGAGAGGGAAGAAGTGGAAAAGATAAAGGGGGAAGAAAGGAGAGGGGGTTGATATAGGAGGGCAAACACACTGAAGGGGTGATATTCAGAAACAAAATACTGGAGAATATGGATAAAGGGAAAAAAGGGGGAAAATACAAACATAGGGAAGATAGCATGGAGGGCAAGAAAGAGATCATAATTATAACTTTGAATGTGAATGCAATGAACTCTCCCTTAAAATGTAAGCAAATGGGAGAGTGTATTAAAAACAAGAATCCTACAATATCCTACTTACAAGAAACTTATTTTAAGCAGAGATATATAGAGTAAAGGTAAAAGTCTGGAGCAAAATATATTTTCCTTCAGTTGAAGTGAAAAAGGTAGGGGTAACAATACTTATCTCAGACAAAGCAGTTGCAAAAATAGATAGTACTAAAAGAGATAAAGAAGGAAGCTATATTGTCCAAAAAATTCATAGACAATAAATTAATTTCAGTACTAAATATGTATGCAGCAACAATATTGCATCCAACTTCTTAGAGAAGTTGAAAGAGCTACAGGAAAACATAGACAGAAAAACTCTTCTAGTGGGAGACCTCAACCTCCCACTCTCAGATTTAGAAAAATCTTACCACAAAATAAACAAGAAGGAAGGTAATGAGATAAATAGATTTTGTTAGAAAACCTCAGTATGATAGATTTATAGAGGAAACTCAATGGGGAAAGAGAAGAAGATACTTTTTATCTGCAGTACAGGGCATTACAAAAAAAGACTGACCATGTACTAGGGCATAAAAACATAATGATCAATTGTAGAATGGCAGAAATAGTGAATACATCTTTCTCAGATCACAATGCAATAAAAATCAGATGCAATACTGGTCCAGGGTGATACTGAGATAAAACTAACTGGAAACTAAATAACTTCATTTTAAAAAATGAGTGGATCAAACAACAAATTATAGAAAGAATTTATTATATCATCCTAGATAATGTGAATAATGAAACAACATACTAAACCTATGGGATTTTTTATTAGACAATTGATTATTGATTATTCATGGCAGCTGTCAGAGGATATATTCTATTTTTAAATGGTTATATGAATAAATTAGAGGAAAAAGGAAATCAATGAACTAAATATGCAACTAAATAAATTAGAGAAAGAACAAATTAAAAAGCCCAATTCAATACCAAATTAGAAATTCTAAAAATGGGGGCGGCTAGGTGGCACAGTGGATAGAGCCCTGGAGCCAGGAGTACCTGAGTTCAAATCTGGCCTCAGACACTTAATAATTACCTAGCTATGTGGCCTTGGGCAAGCCACTTAACCCCATTGCCTTGCAAAAACTAAAAAAAATTCTAAAAATCAAAGGAGAAATTAATAAAATTGAAAGCAAGAAAATTATTGATCTAAGAAATAAAACCAAGAGTTGGTTTTATGAAAAAAAAACAATAAAATTGATAAACCTCTGGTCAATTTGATAAAAAAAAACAAGAAGAAAATCAATTTACTAGTATCATAACTGAAAAAGTGAACTTACCACCAATGAGGAGGAAGTTAAAGTAATAATTTGGAATTATTTTTGCCCAAATCTATGCCAATAAATTTGACAATCTAACTGAAATGGATGAATATTTACAAAAATATAAGTTGTTCAGGTTAAGTGAAAAGGAAATTAAAAACCTAAACAACCCTATCTCAGAAGAAGAAATTCAACAAACCATTATTGAACTCCCTAAGGAAAAAAATCTCCTTTTGGATCAAAGTATACCATGGAAACAATGTATAGACTGACAGATTGCCTTCTGTGGGGGGTAGGGGGAGGGAAGCAGGATTGGTGGAAAAAAACTGTAAAACTCAAAATCAATTAAAAACTTTAAAAAAGAAAAAGAAAAAAGAAAAAAAGGAAAAAAAAGAAAAAATCTCCAGGGCCAGATGGATTCTATCAAATATTTTAGGAACAATTGGTTCCAATTTTATATATACTCTTTGGAAAAGTAGGTGAATATGGAACTGTGCTTAACATTTTCTATGAAGAAAAATTTGGTGCTGACACCTAAAGCCGGAAGAGATAAAACAGAGAAAGAAAATTATAGACCTATCTCCCTAATGAATATAGATGCCAAAATCTTAAATAAAATCTAAGCAAATAGATTGCATCAAGTTATCACTAGGATAATATGCTATGACCAAGTAGCAGTTATTCCAGGGATGCAGGGTTGGTTCAATATTAGGAAAACTGTTAGTATAATTAATTATATCATTAACAAACCTATTAAAAATCTTGTGATTATATCAATAAATGATGAAAAGGCTTTTGACAAAACACAGCACCCATTCCTACTAAAACCACTACTGAGTGTAGGAATAAATGGACTGTTCCTTTGAATAATAAGCAGTATGTATCTGATTCCATCAACAAGCCTTATATGCAATGGGGATAGTCTAAAGGCATTCCCAATAAGATCAGGTGTGAAACAAAGAAAGCCCATTATCACCACTACTATTCAATATTGTGTTAGTAATGTTAGTGTCAGCAATAAGAGAAGAAAAAAATTGAAGGAATTAAAATTGGGAAGGAATAGACAAAACTCTCATTCTTTGTAGATGACATGATGGTTTACCTAGAGAATGCCAAAAAAAAATCACCTGAAAAGTACTAGAAATAATTAACAACTTTAGCAAAGTTGCAGGATATAAAATAAACCTTCATAAATCTATGACATTTCTATATATGACTAGCAAGATACAGTAGAAAGAGCTTGAAAGAGAAATCCCATTCAAAGTAACCTTGGACAACATAAAGTATTTGGGAATCTATCTGCCAAGGCAGACTCAAAAGCTTTTTGAAAACAATTACAAAACACTTCTCACACAAATAAAATCAAATTTGAATAACTGGGCAAATATCAACTGATCATGGATAGGTCGAGCTAATATAAATGATAATTCTACCAAATTAAACTACTTTTTTGTGCCCTACCAATCAAAATTCCAAAAAATTACTATAATCAGTTAGAAAAAGTTATAAGTAAATTCAAATAGAGAAATAAAAAGTCAAGAATTTCCAAGGATTCAATGAAAAAAACTGCAAAAGAGGGTGGCTTAGCCTTTCCTGATCTAAAATTATATTATAAATTATCAGTCATCAAAGATGTCTGGTATTAACTAAGAAATAGAGTGGGGGATCACTAGAATAGATTAGGTGCAATAGCAAGAAATGATTACAGTAATCTGCTGTTTGAAAAACTCAAAGAGTCCAGCTATTGGGATAAAAATTCTCTCTTCAGGAAAAACTGTTGGGAAAATTGGAAGTTAGTATGGAAGAAACTTAGATTAGACCAACACCTCCCACCCTATACCAAAATAAGGTCCAAATGGATGCAGGATTCACACATAAAAACATCATTAAAGGAAACTTGAAGATCAAGGAGTAGCTTGCCTGTCACATCTATTGAAAGGGAAGCAGTTTATGACCAGGGAAGAGATAGAGAACATAATTGAAAAGAAACTAGATAATTTTGATTATATTAAATTAAGAAGCTTTTGCACAGAAAAAACCACTGTAACCAAAAACAAAAGAAACATAACAAATTGGGAAATTATTTTTACAAGTAGTATTTCTGACAAAGAACTCATTTCTAAAATACACATAGAAATTTTAAAAAAGCCATTCCTCAGTTGACAAATGGTCAAAGGACATGCAAAGGCAATTTACAGATGAGGAAATTAAAGTGATCGCTAATCACATGAAAAATTGTTCTAAACCATTACTTATTAGAGGAATGCAAATTAAACATCTCTGACATAGCACCTCACACCTCTCAGACTGGCCAATATGACCTAAAAGGATAATGGTCAATGATGGAAGGGATGTGTGAAATTTGGGACACTAATACATTGTTGGTGGAGCTGTGAACTCATCCAAACTTTCTGGAGAGCAAGTTTTCTTCCTTAAGGATATGGTATCTCTCTCATCCCATTCAACTTAGATTAATGTATACCATGGAAACATTGTGAAGATTAACAAATTTCTTTCCCTGCGTGTGGCAGGGAAAGAGAGAAGATTAGGGGGAAAATTGCAAAACTCAAAATAAATAAAACAAAAAAAGAAGTAAAAAACAAGATGAAGAAAAGAAGAGAAGAAAAAAATAAATAAAAATAACACTTGCCACTAACATAAACTTGTCATCAGAAAGTGCTATCCTTAAAACATTGTGATAGGAAAGTTGCCTTTCCATTTCTACAAATGAAGAATCTAAGACCAGAATGGGGTTCAAAACCAACTCTTTCAGCATGTGGATTCTCTTTTAGCTGCAATTTTCTGCCTTTTGAGATTAGAAAATTTGCATATTTGATCCATAATTAGTCCTATGTAACAAACTTTTACAAAAAGGATTTTCTTTTAAAGATAAAAAATATGAATTTCTTAAGCCCTTCTATTAGAATATAATGTATATTTATGGCACCACCACCCCTCCTCAGGCTTAGCACCATCAATCAGTTATAACCTTTAGTTCATGGCTTTATTGCTGGAGTTATTTTGTAGATTTTTTGCTTTGAGCAAGGTCAGTAAATTGCACAGTGTAAGTTATTCTAAATAATTGCTCAGTTGTTTTATAGTTTAGTCTCAGAACTTTAAAAAAAATTATTATTAAACTTAGCCTTTCCTTTAAGTTTGGGATGAGAAGGGCAGTATAAATTGCATGATGGTTTGCCATTTGAGGTTTCAGCTTTACCTGTGATAAGGATTTAATAACACTCTTTCCCAGACACCACTTCCCTCTCAATTACATTTCCACACTGTTTATTAAAAACCCTACCTTGTAGTTTTTTAATGGAGTGTTTCAAATTAATGTCCCCCCATGGAGTTTTACTTCATTGCACGTCATTAAAGCTACATTGCACAAAAGGTTACTTCAATTAAATCCAGAGCTCAATTTAAAATCTGTATAGATTTTTTTCCCCCAGAAAATGTAATAAAAATGTTCTGTCACTTCTTTGACAACTTCTTTCTCAGTAAATGAAGTGCAAAAGTGTGGAGGACTGTTCTTGATTTTCTGATGACTAAAGATTTAGGTTTCCCAAAATTACAAGCCAGACCACAGAAAGAGCCGGAAGTTTCAAATTAGGGCATATAAAGTGTTAGTAGCAAAGAAAGAATACATAAGGCTATGGGACTTGAGAAAGCTTAAGGTCTCCTTAAATAATTACCATAGGCTTTAGAAAGGATTTTTTATACACTAAACTTCAAAATTTTCTTTAACGTGAGAACAACAAAATTACCTATATGCATACATATATACGTGTGTGTGTGTGTGTGTGTGTGTGTGTGTGTGTACAAACACAACAGAGTTGGCTTACATTTTTTGGTGCACAAAAATAAACATTTCTGAAACTTCAGGTCCCAAGGCTAATTCAATCTGTAATGCACAGTTTATGGCAATTCTTAACTGCTATTTCCTCAGAAAACCCATGATAATTGGAAGCCTTAATTACCCATTGTACATCAGAAGAATATGGTCTCTTTTTCTCCAGGCAATATGTAAATGGATGCTCAGTAACACTATAATTCAATATTTCAATTGCACATTTTTGTCTCAACCTGAGGATAATCAATACAGGTCATAATCTTTTTTTCTCTTCTATTTTATTTCCTCTTTATTCTTTTTAATTTGTCTAATTCCATTGAAACAGTACTTTGAAGGAGGCAGATTTTTTTTTTAAATTGGTAGTAAAAATAGGTAAACAAACTATGGAGATCTCTAAGTAGAAGCTGAATGATGACTTGTTTACTATTTTACAAAGGTGATGCTTGTTCTTGGGTAACTGTAATATACAATTTAGTCTTCTCAAAGTGTTATATCTACATATTTCTATCTGTATATATACAGATAGATATAAACACAATTGATGTACACATCAGGTTACTTTCAAAAGCATGAAATTTTGCCTTCAGGTTACTACAAATATTAAGCAAATTATTGAAAATCCTTATACTGCAGTTTTTTAGATAATGAAATTGAACCTTAGAGAAACATTTTTAAAAATTATTCTAAAAAATGACTAACTAGTAACTTATTATCTCTACTTGATGAGACATGTAGAATTTGCAGATACTGTTTTGTGAATAAAAGGAAAATCTAGACCAAATCTAAAATGTTTGTTCAAGTTTATTATTTTTTTAAGTTTTGGAAAAATTGACTGGATTTCATCAAATGACAACTTTAAACTGTTGGGAAAAGATCATGAATTCAAAGCATTCAAGTAATATGGTCTTTTATTCTAGGTTAATAGCTTTTCATTTTTTTCTACCATGAATAACTTTTCACAACATCAAAAAATATCCCTAGACAAATTTAATATAATGATCATCTTATTCATTTAGATTCAATCACTAAATTCTTATTTGTACTGCAGTGCTAAATTCAAAAATCTCCAAATTAAAATTTGTATTATATAGAGATAATTGTAAAATATATTTTATTTTACCCATATTGGTTAAAACTAAATATAGAATTATAAAATTTGCATTATTAAATATTTACCAATATTCTATAAGAATTAAAAGAATCTAACAAGACATTATATGTTTAACTGTTATCTGCAAGAATTCACAGCAGGGTCAACTAGGTGGATAGACCACTGGCCCTGGAGTCAGGAGGACCTGAGTTCAAATCTGAGTCCAGGCACTTAATAATTACCTAGCTGTGTGACCTTGGGCAAGTTGCTTAAGCTCATTGCCTTAAATAAATAAAAAAAATCAAATTAAGAAAAAGAATTCACATCAAATTTACTTATTTTGGAATAAAATATAGATATCATTTTAAATAAATTGTGAGAGAACATAATTAGCAAAATATGGAAATATGTTAGACTTTTTAATTTGAACATAGGTTTGTATATGCTTATGATCACAAAGGAAAGATATATATCTTGTTACATATATATACATACATATACATATATATACATACATATATATACATATATGTATATCTTTGTTACATAGCTGGACAATCAAACTACTTTTAAGTCTTCACTAAAATTTTTTTTTAACCTTGAATTCTTTGGAATTCTCAAACGCAGTGGAGAGCATGGCATTGAATCATTTGCTACTGTGTTTTTGACTAGATTTCTTTATATGTAAGCATTCTTCACTAAAAAAAATATATAACATCTCACAGTAAGAAGTGGCCACAGCAATTTGATCATTTAGTACAATATAAATCTGAGGAAGAATAAGAGAAGTGCTCATTGCCTTTTTGGTTGAATATTTCTCTCTAAAATGAGAAATTCACTACTTACTTAGGTAGCCCATTTATTTTGGAATGGAATTTAATTACTTAGAAATTTCTCCTTACATCAAACTAAATCTAATCTCTGCGATTTTAGCCCAATTCTTTTAGTTCTAACTTGGAGTCTAGAAAAATAAGTGCTGTTTTTCTCCTGTGCGATCTTTCTTCAAAATCATTATGATCTGTCTCTTCTAACTTTCATGCCAACAATCTTATTTCAACCTCTGTAGTCATTCTGTTTCCTCAGCAGCTTCTCCATAGGAATGAAGATATTTGCTCTACTGCATCATAAAATTTTCCCTAAATGTAAGAGTATTATAGACCTGAGGACTTCAGAATTCTATCATTAGGTCCCTAGGATATATGACTAAACAATTTTGTTGTGTTTTGTTCCCTATTCCAGCACAATGATCCTTAATTCCTTCCCTTTTCCCAGCCCAGAGAGTCAACTCAATATAACAAATAGCATTTTTTTTAAAGCAACATCAGAACAACTGATTCACATGAATGAAAAAGCCTGAAAGCATGAACAATGTATAACCTCTGAGGACATTATACTTCCTTGAAGAGATGAGTTGGATATGTCTTTTCCTATCTCTCATTTGAATATATTTAATATTTACAATTTTGTTACATTCACTTTTGAATTTTGGATGTGTAGTTGTTCTTTCTATTTACAGTTATAGTCGTTATGTTTATATATTCTTGGCTACATTCACTTCACCACATCATTTCTTATGAATTTTTCAATGCTTTTCTGAATTTATCAGAAATTTTTTCTTATAGCAAGTAATTTTAAATCTAAATTGAAGCACCATAATTTGTTTAGTCATTCCTTATTCGATAGGCATTGATTTTCTTTAAAATTCTCTGGTATCATAAAAAAGTGCTGCTATAAATATTTTACATTATTTTATGCATTATCTTTGCATATAAATATGAGAAATTCTTATCCATATCTTCCTTGGAGTATAAATTCAATAATGGAACTTGTGTTTCAAAGGATAAAAATATCTAGTCACATTATTTGTATAATTTAGAATTATTTTTCAAAATGTTTATACTGCTCCACATTTTCATTAATAATGTATTTGTGTCTATCATTCCATAATATCTTCAATTTTTGTATTACCATTTTGTTTTCAGTTTTGTCAATCTGCAAAGTTTGAGGTGAAATCTCAGGGTTTGCTTTCCTTATATATTTGCATATTTTTTCATGTGGCCATAAAAACTTTGCCATTCTTTTTAGACTACTTTTAATATGATCCTAAACTCAAATCAGAAAATGATGTAAAAATTTTTAAAATCCTAGATACATTGTTTTTTCAGTGTTTTTAAATTTATGACTTTATCTCTTACATTTCCTCATCAGAGCTCTGAGAAATATATGATTTATCTTTTAATATTTTTAAATAGTTGATCATCAATTTTAAGGTCATTTATCTATTTAAATTGCATTGAAGAATATGGGGAAAAGTGTTAGTTAAGTCTGAATTCTCCCTAGATAGCTTTTCAGTTTTCCCAGAAGTTATTTTTTGTTTTATTTTGTTTTGTTTTGTTTTAACAAAACAATTTTTCCCCCCAGATAATTTAAGAATTTTACAGAATGGTACTCTATTCAGAAATTGTCTATAATAAAATATTCCAGTGATTATGATTTCTTTGATATATTTCTTCTTACTATAAAGCTATAGAAGTACCAAGCCTTGGTGACTCATTGATTTCTTCCTATGAGTAAATCAAAGGGGAAGGAAACTCCTACCTTCCTGCAGTGAAGAATTAAGTTTTTATGTCTACCTGCCCTTTTACTAATGACTGCATAAAATCAGATAGATATTCAGAATGCTTAACACTTTTGATTCTTACTTTGGAACAGGATCAAATAATACTTATGGTGGTCTCTGGTTATATCAGCATCCAGCCTGAATGCTGAAAATTTGAATAACTGTTTATATTGAAAAATATGCTGTGTAGGGGTAGCTAGGTGGGCCAGTGAATAGAGTACTGGCCCTGGTGTCAGGAGGACCTGAGTTCAAATCTGGTCTCAGACACTTAATAATTACCTAGCTGTATGACCTTGGGCAAGTCATTTAATCCCATTGCCTTGCTAAAACATCCCTAAAAATAAAAGAAAAATTTGCTGTGAAGACATCTTTTTTGTCAGGTGGAACCTCGGACCCATTCAGTATTCCTCCAACTTGAGGTGACAGAGATCTGGAAAACCTGTTGACATCATTTTTCTCTCTAGGATTCACTAAAAACAGGTAATATATATCAAGGTTGTCAATGGTCAGAATGATGTTCAATCTTAGAGAGGTTCCTTAGGGAGATAATAGATCACTCTATACAGGTCAGTTTGAAAAGTAGCTTCTTCAGAACCCTTTAGTTGGAAGTCAATAATAAAAAAAAATTCCTTTTCTTCTTCTGTACATTTCAGTATGTCCTTTTCCTTAATGTTCTAATGATTGCTGTGTATTTCTGGAATATAAAGTGCTACTTTATCTGGAAAGCATCTTGGGTTATATTTGAATGTGACCTTTTTGATGCAGGGGCATCACCTTTTCTATTGAATAGATAGGTAAGTGGACAGACAGATAAATTATATATATATATATATATATATATATATATATATATATATATATACCAATAAATATATAGATATGTAGGTGATTCATAAAACACCAATTAAGCACTTTACACCGACCATTGTGCTGTGTTTTGTGGATATACATATAAGAAAATGAGATGCTAATTGGAAAATGAAATAGAAGAATGGGGGGAAACTGTCATGAGAAGGAATTAATCAGCAAAGTATCCAGGCAGCCTGTGTAAAAAGATGGAACAGACTGATCAAAAAGTATTTCTGAGCATCCTTATAATCTGATTCTTCCAGTCAAAAATTTACCAATCATTGATTCAGGGTGGTGTCATTCCCATTGCACTACAAATATCTGTGCACCACTGTTTTGATTTTCTTTGTTAGCTTCTTCCTTGTTCATAATAAAAGATAGTCTGGGGAAAAAATCTTTAGAGCTATGCAAACTTGAAAATTCCATTTGCTATAAGTAGAGACCTTGTGGTAAGATTCATCACTCTGTATTAATGTAACAAATTGATTCATTGGATAAAAATATGTTCCAAATGACATCAAAAGAAAACAAGGTTGTTCTCTAGGAAAAATTAACAACCATGGCTGTTCTGTGGTTCACCTAGATTTGGAGGTCCACAGCTCATCTGTGCTCTATGGTTTTATTATTTAACTGCAAGCAATGAAGTATTTCCTGCCCTGAGAATGGTTTTGATATGTGGACACTTAAGGTACATAGATAATTGATTCTGATAGCATCTTTATTTCACTTTGCTGATGGGAGAATTGAAAACAGAAATGTTTTTGAAATATTTAAATTTAGAGTTTTGAAAGAATTCAGAGACCAACACAGTCATCACTGTTAGGCAGCTTTGATTTATTTCTAACACTTTGGGCAGGAAATATTTATTCTGCTGTGGAATCTAAAATTTAGAGAAATGAGCAGACAATCTATGGAATTTAAAATATTTTAGCAGCTTTTATTATTTTGGTGCATTCTACCTCCTTATTGATGAAATGATGATAGAGGTGAAGACAGCTGTAAAATTTAGGTGCAAATATCAAAATAGTTGTGTTTAGGCTACATAAGTGCATTGACTTTGAGTAGCATCTTCTTTGAATTTTTCTATTCATTCCATTTGATACATATTTGTATCAGATGTTTGACAGAATAATTCCTAAGCTTAATTTTATAGTCGGGAAATTGGACACAAATAGATGTTAAGGAACTTTAGAATTCAGAGCATCTTGACTGTGGTAATTAATAAGAAAAGATCTTTTCCTTCTATAACTATGGAGATCATGTTTCTAAGCTTCCATATTCTTAGTCTCATGTTCTCTTTCCATATACCCTGTTATACTCTTATAAAAAGTAATTAGATCTGAAATCTCCTCCGATTCTAGTGAATTCAAAACCTGGTGATCAGGAGTTTAGTGTGATTATTCTGTTTAAATAGCAAGGGATTTAATATGCCCAGCAGTATGGTCTAGCAGAGCATGAGAGCAAAACCTCTCTGATACAGAGTGATACAAGACAGGAATAGGGAGGGGGCAGCTAGGTGGCACTAGTGGATAAAGCACCTGCTCTGGAGTCAGGAGCACCTGGGTTCAAATCCAGTCTCAGACACTTAATTACCTAGCTGTGTGCCCTCAGGCAAGCCACTTAACTCCATTTGCCTTACAAAAACCTAAAAAAAAGGGGATAGGGAATTGTTGTTTTCATGCCATGTGACAGTTGTGAAATTCGCTAAGACGTGTTGACTTGTCATCTTGTTAGTAGGTAGGCAGATGCTGTGATGTGGCCTATGAAGGATGGTTATAGTACCAGTTACATCAGCTGGTATTTCTTAAGAATGGACACATATGTCAATGGACTTTAAAGTTTTCCCTCTATGTAAAAAAAATGAATTGTCAATTGCTGAGTTTATGAAGCAAGTAAAAATGTTTTTCATTTGTCTCAAAAGGCACCTTTTGAAACAATCTCTTTGTAGTTTTAATGGGAAGTTTATACTTATTTCTTCTTTTTGGAGGAGAGTGATCATGTCCTGTTTAGAAAAAAAGAGATTTTTGAAAGATTTAAATATGAATAGGCCTCTCAGAAAGTGTGCTATTGCATAGTAGAAATAGCAACAGCTTTGAAGTCAAAGGGGCTGGGTTACTAAATGTCCTCTGATTCTAGAGAACTGGTAAGCAGGTGACTTAGAACTCTTCAGTTTAGGAACTTACTGTCTCAACAAGGGAGATTGCCCTATTCTGGAATAAAGCTCATCATTCATTAGTTCATTTTTTCTTCCATAAATCAAAATGAAATACTTTTAAAAATTTATTTTATTTTTAATTTATGAAATAAAACAAGCATATCCTTACCATAGTATAAATACCATGATGATCACATATGAAATTGCAAATCTATTATTTACAACTTTTTATACCTCTTATGTTTGTAATAAATTTAGAATTTTTTCTTTTTTTCTTCCTTTCCCCTGCACCCTCTGGAGATCCATTTACCATTAGGTACAACTATATATACAAACATATGCCCAGACATGCATATATACAAATAAAATCTATTTTAGATATACTTCCATTTAGTAATTCTAAATCTTTGAGTTTTTCTATTCATTCTTATCTAATTATTTCTATCTAATGATCCAAGTTCAAGAATAATTCTTATCTCTGCATTAATATGTGTGATTAATATGCCCAGCAGTATAGCAGTTAATTAACTGCTCTGGTTTCATCATTTGTAACAGAAGAAGGTGGAATGTGATAGCTGCTAAAGAAACTTTCCAGATATAAATCCTTCAGGGAAAAATTTGCAAAAATATGGGTGAAATGTTAAAGGATAAATTATGTGACAACCTATCAGTATCCATTGGTAGTCTAAGTCAATTTTAAAAAATTTTCTGGTTCTAATTTTAGCGATTCACTACAAGAATAAAATGACAATCCATACTTCTATCTTCATCATTACTGTTCAGAAAAAAACCCTCTAGTAAACAATCCCTTAAAATCATGAAATATTCCCTCCAAGGACCTTAAAGTGCACAGATATGGCAACCTTTTAATAGCAATGTGGACAAATTGGGTGGGGGAGGGCATAGTGACTTTACAATTAATAAAATTGGAACATTAGTTGAAAAAATTGTTTCCTAATTTACTACATTTCTTTTGATCTTGGTTACAGTGGTTTTGTCTGTGCAAAAGCCTTTTAATTTAATGCAATCAAAAGTATCTAGTTTGTTTTCAATGATGTTCTCCATCTCTTCCTTGGTCATAAACCGCTTCCCTTTCCATAGATATGACAGATAAACTACTCCTTGATCTTCTAGTTTGCTTCCTGTATCTATTTTGATCTTTATCTTGGTATAGGGTGGGAGGTGTTGGCCTAATGTACATTTCTTCCATACTAACTTCCAATTTTCTCAACAGTTTTTTTATCAAAGAGATAGTTTTTATCCCAATAGCTGGATAGTTTGGGTTTATCAAACAGCAGATTACTATAATCATTTCTTGCTATTGCACCTAGTCTATTCCACTGGTCCACCTCTCTATTTCTTAGTCAATACCAGACATCTTTGATGACTGATAATTTATAATATAATTTTAGATCAGGATAGGCTAAGCCACCCTCTTTTGCAGTTTTTTTCATTGAATCCCTGGAAGTTCTTGACTTTTTATTTCTCCATATAAATTTACTAACAATTTTTTTCTAACTCATAAAAGTAATATTTTTGAATTTTTATTGTTAGGGCACTAAACAAGTAGTATAGTTTTGGTATAATTGTAATTTTTACTATATTAGCTTGACTTATCCATGAGCAGTTGATGTTTGTGTGAGAAGTGTTTTCTAATTGTTTTCAAAAAGATTTTTGAGTCTGCCTTGGCAGGTAGACTCCCAGGTATTTGTATTGTCTGAGGTTACTTTGAATAAGATTTCTCTTTATACCTCTTTCTGCTGCATCTTGCTAGTCATATATAGAGATGTCGCAGATTTATGAGGGTTTACTTTATATCCTGACTTTGCTAAAGTTGCTTATTATTTCTAATTATTTCCAAATTCCAGGGTTTCAAAAGGAAAGAATGCAAGTGCATTGATTCCAGAATAAACAAGTGCAGTTGATTACAGAGTGCCTCTAGGATTTACTCATTCTGGAAGCCAGACATTAATTTCAGGGGAAAAAATCTTATATTCAAGGTTCTTTTAATATTCAACAACAATCTAATTCATATTACTGAGCAGCTGGAAAATACCCATGAAAACACAGAAGTTGTTTTCATGTTTTCCAAAATTCCAAAACTTTGATCTAGCCTATGAATAGGCTCAAAGGATCATCAAAAACTTCAAGTTTCCTTGTACCAGAGATATCTACTGCTCTTCCTGAGTATAATAGGAAACAAACCCCAAACCCCAATATGGATTTCTCGAAATCTGTTATTGTGCTTCAAATCATCAACTAGATTAATGTAGCCTCAAGAAATGTTTCACAGATTACCTTCAACAACTGCTAGAAAAAATTTGTGTCTATTCAAGATGTTGAGGGCTTTAAATGTTGAAGTAATCTTGAATCTAATGTATGCTCTCTAAGGATATAAGAGAGGAAAACATCTTTGAAAAGATTCAGGATTCTGGTGTGACAGAACCCACAAAAAATAAAATTATGGAAAAAAGGATCAATATCTAAGAAAAGCAAACACAAAAATTAACTGAAGAAAATATCTTTTATTTTTGGTGGTTTTTTTTTTTGTTAAACAGTGAGAGCAAAATAACACTGGAATATAAAGATAAAAGTTGAATGAGCATGCCACTAATGGAGAAAAGGGATATTTTCACAGAACCAGTTTGTTTTTCCCCTCCCCATCTCCATTTGATGTTGATCAAAACATACCATCGGCCATTTAGTTTAAAAAAGAAATACGAATTACGTCTATGCACATACACCAGTTACTTTATGTACAATAAAGGAATGGGGGAAGGGAATCAAAGAGAAAACTATACTGCCGTAGTCAGGATGTGGATGAACCAAATCTTGGTTTTCTAATTGTGAATGTATTGTTTTCCTTGGGAGAAAAGTTCTGGAGTACAGTTGCAGGTTCTCTTTTTAGTAAACACCTCCTGTCTGCTGCTGGAATACATCAATTGTATCTTCATCCTCCATTTCCAACTGTGCAGGTCTGTCTGTTTCATTGATTGGTTGCCCATCAAATCGGAATTTGATCTTCCTCATTGACAAACCCTGTCGTTCACAATAGGCTTTCATTAGTTTACTAAGTGGTGTGTGCCTCTTAATCTTAAATTGCACCACTGAACCTTCTTGCCCTGCCACCTTCAAATTAATGTGGTTGTTGTCTTCAGTCTTGACTCCTTCCTTCGGCTTTTCATCTGCCATGGTGTGTCCGGGGTCTCCTCAGCCACCGCTTCACAAAAGAGGTACCAGGAGGGTCCGCTCCAAGGGAACCGGGCGGGGGTGGAGAAGCAGCAGCAGCCGAGCAGGAGCAGCGGTGGGAGGAGGAGCAGAAAATATCTTAAAAATTGAATTGGCCAAAGGGAAAAGGAGAAATAAAATCTGAATGAAGAAAATAATTTCTTTAAAATTAGAATTCAGGGACTTCTAGCGAAGATGGTGGAAAGAATCCAGGAAATTTATTAAGATCCCCTGGATTTCCCTCAAAACAACATTAATCAAGCCTCTTGACAGATTTTGGAACAAAACAACAGAACAGAACATCTTCCAGCAAGGTCTATCATGGGGGAGTTTGGGTGTTTTCAGGAATGAGAGAAGAGATCCCGTTCAGGAGTGATGTGAGCAAAGCAGGGACTAATCTGAAATGCTCCCCTGTGGGAGCAGAGACTTCTACAGCTCAGACTGTGGAGTATGCAGTCTGGGAGACATACAGGCATGGTGAGATGGGAGGTTACCTTCAGAACCACAGCAGTGGGACTAC
Organism: Macrotis lagotis; assembly: GCF_037893015.1. Classification (NCBI taxonomy): domain Eukaryota; kingdom Metazoa; phylum Chordata; class Mammalia; order Peramelemorphia; family Peramelidae; genus Macrotis; species Macrotis lagotis. The sequence goes on along the minus strand of NC_133660.1, from coordinate 65,307,600 downwards.
CCAGGACATCCACTCCACCAGTTCAGCTGTCTGGAAGGCCCAGGCCAAGAGACCCCCCAACAGAGAGCCGATATATCTGTGAAAGGGTCTGACTTTCTTGAGTACAAAACTAGAAATAGTCCCAAGTGTTTGCACTTTTCCCCAGGGTGTGGGTGGCAGATCTTCTCTGGCACTTACTACCCTCTGACATTTCTAGTCCTAATCTTCTAACCCAGGGACTAGATTCTGTAAGGACAGCCCAGACCCAGACTGAGACCTAAACCCAGACCGGTGGTGAATGAGACTCCCAAAAGGGACAACTGAGAGTAAGCTTCTGACATTCTGTACTAGCTGAGTAACCCCTGGAATTCTTAACCCCAGTAAGCAAGGCCTCTAGGGTTGTCAAAACCAAAGGTCTTGAACCAGTCCCTCCCCCAACACAAGACCCTAGGGAAAGTTTTATATATGCATATGCATATATACATATGTATATACATCCATATAACATATATAATGGAACACTATTGTCCTCTAAGAAATTATGAGGGACAGGATTTCAGAAAAGCCTGAAAGACTTGCATTAATTGATGCTGAGTGAGATGAGCAGAACCTAAAAACATTACAGCAACATGGGATGTTGATAAACCTTGATCTACTTGCTCACTCCCTCAGGGAAAGAATCGGGACAATTTTAGGGAATCCATGATAGATAATAATATCTGTATCCAGTGAAGAAACTGTGGAGCTTAAATAAAGACCAATGAATATTATATTCAATTTTTTTGAAAGTTATGTTATGTATTATATAATTTGACTACTAATATTTTCTTTCATCCTTTTAAATCTGTTTTTTTCTCTTTTCACATTCAGTTTTGATCTAGGCATGTCATAGGAACAAATGTAAAGACTATATCAGATTACTTTCTATTGAGGAAGGGGTAAGGAAAGAGACGGCAGAAAAAATGTAAAATTCAAAACTTTGCAGAAAAAATGATAGGTTAGAAACTAGCATTGTATGTAATTGGAAAACAAATGAAATATTTTTGTAATTTAACAAATATTTCATTAAAGAGGTAAGAAAAGGCTGTAGAAAGGGGAAATCACACCACGTGAAGAGTTGCAAAGGACCAATTGCAGTTGGGGGAAAGAAGGGAGGAGGTGAGAACCACCTGAATCTTACTTTCATCAGAAAAAAAATGAAAGGGATTAATAAGCTCAAAGCAAACTCAAAGGGGAATTAGTACATACTCCCAGCTGAGTTTAGAAATTTATCTTATCTTTTAAGCATTAAAGAGGGAAAAGGGGAAGGAAGGAGGAACTGATAGAAGGGAGACAAGGAAAAAGAGAAAAAGAGAAAGGAGAAAGAAAAGGCAGGGTGGGGAATAGAAGGGGAAATACATTGAGGTGGTATTCAGAAGCAAAACATTGAGGAGGAGGAATAAACTGATAAAAAAAGAAAAAGAAAAATGGATGGGAGATAAAAAGGAGGGCAATAGTTAATAATTACAACTTTGAATGTGTGTGGAATGAAATCCCCCATAAAATGGAGGTGAATAGCAGAGTGGATTAAAAAAACTGAATCCTACAATATTCTGCTGACAGGAAATATATTTGAAGCAGAGAGATAAACATGGAGTAAAAGTAAAAGGTGACAGCATAATAAATTATGTTTCAACTGAAGCTAAAAAAGAAGGAAAGCAATTCTTATCTCAGACAAAGCAGTTGCAAAAATAGATCTCATTAAATGAGGTAAGGAAGGAAACAATACCTTTTTTTAAAAGGTACCATAGACAATGAAGTAATGTGTATAGTAAATGTATATTCATCTAGTTCTATAGCATCCATATTCAGGGAGGAGAAACTAAATGAGTTACAGGAAGACACAGGCAACAAAACTCTACTGGTGGGGGTCTTCAACCTCCCTCTCTTAGAATTAGATAAATCTAACCAAATCAGCAAGAAAGAAATTAAGGAGGTGAACAGAATGTTAGAAAATATAGATAAACCTCTGGAAAAATTGTCTGGGGATAGAAAGAAATATACATTTGTTTCTGTGGTCAACAAAAATTGACCATGTATTGGGGCATAGAAGTCTCTTGATAAAATATAGAGAGACAGAAATATTGAATGTACTCTTTCAGACCATGATGCAAAAAAAAATCATGTGCAGTAGAGGGCTAGGGAGAGATTGACCTCAAACCAATTGGAAACTAAAGAACCTAACTTTAACGAATGAATGGATCAAATAACAAATCATAGAATTAATGATTTCATTCAAGACAAAGACAATAATGAGGTAACATACTGACAACCAAAGCAGTTATTATATCTCTAAATTCTTACATGAATAAAATATAGATCATCATGCTCCGCATACAAATAAAAATGAGAAAAAGAACAAATAAAAAATCCCCAATTAACAAAAGAGAAATTCTAAAAAATTTACGGTAAAATTAAAAAATTCAAAGTAACAAAACTATGGAAGACAAAAAGCTGGTTTTATGAAAACCAATTAAATAAACCTTTGTAAATTTAATTAAAGAAAAGAAACAAAAAAAATTAAATTACAAGTATCAAAGATGAAAAAGGTGAACTCACTACCAATGAGGAAATTAAAGTAATAATTTGAAACTATTTTGCCCAAATGTAGGTCAATAAATTTGATAATTTAAATAAAACAGATGAATACTTACAAAAATATAAATTGCCTAGATCAAAAGAAGAGGAAATTAAATATTTAAATAAACCTAGTTCTGGAAAAGAAATTCAAGAAGCCAACATTGAACCCCCAAAGAAAAGATATCCAGGGTCAGATGGATTTAAAAGTGAATTCTACCGAATACTGAACAATTGGTTCCAATTCTATACAATTATTTGTTTAAAAACTAGGTGAAGAAGGATGTCTACCAAATTCTTTCTATGACACCAATATGGCACTTAAACCAAGAAGAGTCAAACCAAACCTAAACCAAGAAGACTCAAAGTAGAGAAAGGATATTATAGACCAATTTCCCTAATGAATTTGGATGCAAATTTTTAAATAAAATATTAGCAAAGTGAATCCAGGAATTATCACTGGAATAATAAACTATGATCATTGAGGATTTTTACCAGGAATGCAGTATTAGGTAAATTATCAACATAATTAACCATATCTATCACAAACCTACCAGAAATCATATTTTATCTCAATAGATGCTTATCTAGATTTTGACAAAGTACAGCACCCATTTCTACTGAAAACACTAGAGAGCACAGGGAAAAAAGATTGTTCCTTAAAAATGATAAGCAGTATCTATCTGAAACCATCAACAAGCAGAATATTTAATGGGGATAAGCTAGAAACATTCCCAAGAAGGTCAGTGTTTATCACCACTTAATTGAATTTTATTTTAGAAATTTAGAAATTCTTATTGAATATCTTTTAGAAATAATAACTTTAACATTAAGAGAAGAAAAGAAATTAAATGAATTCACATAGGCAATGAAGAAGCAGAACTCTCACTTTCTGCAGATGGTTTAATGGTATACTTAGACAACCCTAGAAAATCATCTTAAAAACTGCTTGAATTTATTAGCAATTTTATCACAGTTGCAGAATATAAAATAAATCTACATAAACCATCAGCATTTGTATATATATTACTAACAAGGCACAACAGCAAGAGATAAAAAGAGAAATTTCATTTAAAGTAACCCTAGATACCATAAAATACTTGGGGAATAGATTCATAAACTATAAGAAAACAACTATAAAATACTGTTCACACAGTATATAAATATAAATAATTGAACAATTGCTAATTGCTCATGAGTAAGCTGAGCTAATATAACAAAAATGGTAATTCTAACAAATTAAATTATTTATTCTGTGCCATGTCAATCAAACTTCCAAAATTACCTTATGTAACTAGAAGAAAAATAGCAGTCTATATGGAGGAATAACATTGAAAGTAATGAAAAATTGCAAAGGACGGTGACCTAGTCATACCAAATCTAAAATTATATTAAAAAGCATCAGACATCAAAACTCTTCTGTATGTGATGGGTCAGTGAAATAGTTGAGGTGCAAAAGAAACAGTAGTAAATGACTACAGTAATCTGCTATTTGAAACTTTGATAAAAAGTGCTGGGAAAATTCAAAGACAGTATGGCAGAAACTAAGTATAATCCAATATCTCACACACAATATCAAGATAAGATTGAAATGAGTAAAGGATTTAGACATAAAACATGATAAGAGGTAATAATTCCCCTGTCAGCTCCATGGAAAGAGGAACAGTTTGTATTCAAAGAAGAGATAGAGAACATTATAAAATTTTAAATGGATAATTTTATTACATTAAATTAAACAGTTTTTGCAAAGATTAAAATCAATACAACCAACATTAAAAGAAAGATTTAAAATTGGAAAATAAATTTTTACAATTAGTATATCTGACAAAGGTCTACTCTCTTAAATATATAGAGAATTAAGTCAAATGGATAAGAATACAGGTCATTCTCCAATTGATAAATAGCCCTATGTAAAATGCTAAAAAAATTATTGATTAGTGAAATGCAGATTAAAACCACTCTGAGATACTACCACACACTTAATCACATTGCTCAATATGACTAAAAAGTTGGAGGGAATGTATAAAACTGGGACACTAATGCACTATTGCTGAAATTGTAAGTGATCCAATTTTTCTGGAGAGCATTTTAGAATTTCATCCAAAGGGCAATTAAACACTCTATATGCTTTGAATCAGGAATACCACTATTAGGTCTATATCCCAAAGAGATCACACAAAAAGGTAAAAGTCCTACACATACAAAAATATTTATTGCAAGTCTTTTCATAATGACAGATATTTGGAAATTGAGGGGATGCCCATCAAGAGGGGAATGACAAAACAACTTCTGGTATATGAATATGATGGAACATTATTGTTCTATAAGAAATCATGAGGGCTGTTACTTCAGAATAAACTGGCAAGATTTGCATGAAATACTGAGTGAAGTGAGCAGAACTAGAAGAACCTTATATATTCTAATAGCAACATTGGGTGATGATCAACTAGGATGGACTTCTTCATTTCAGCAGTACAATAATCAAAGATAATTCTAAAAGTTCTGTAATAGAAATTACCATTCTCTCCCAGAGAAGAACTGTGGAGTTTAAATGTAGACCAAAGCTTACTATCTTTTATTTTTAAGCATTGTCTTTTTTTTTTTTACTTTTTTTAATTTCAATTTTATTCTTCTTTCACAACATGATTTATATGGGTCTATGTTTAGCATGGTCAAATATTTATAGCCTACATTAGATTACTTTCCATCAAGAGGAGGGAAAATGAAGTGATGGAGGGAGAAAAATGTGAAACTCAAAATCTTGGAAAAATGATTTTTGAAAACTGCCATGCATGTAGTTGGAAAAATATATAAATAAAATATATATTTTTTAAAATTAGTATTGGGCAAATGGAAGCTAATGACTTTAAGATATCAAGAATTTTTCAAACAAAATCAAAAGAGTGAAGAAATAGAAAAAAATATAATATATCTCATCCAGAAAAAATAATTTAAAAATTATTGAACTCCCATGATTAAAAATATAAAAAGAACCTGTACAATCACTTTCAAGAAATTATCAAGGAAATGCCCTGTTATTCTAGAACCAGAATGTGAAATGGTTCTTGAGATAATCTGTTGATCATTTCCTGAAAGACATCCCAAATGAAAACCCCAAGGAATTCAGTAACTAAAAATCCAGATCAAGTCAAGGAGAGAATATTGCAGGCAGTCAGAAAGAACCAAATTAAAAATCAGCCAGTCACCATTACAGCTATAGTTTATTGCTGCTTCCACCTTAAAGGCTTGAAATAAGGTCTTCAGGATGGTAAAGGGGCTTATATTACAAGAATTAGCTATCAAACAAAATTAGCACAATTGTTCTGGGAAAAAGAATAATCAATGAAAGAGGGAATTTTTAAACTCTCTTGGTGAAAAGACCAGAGGTGAATATAAAATCAGATATTCAAATACAAGACTAAAGAAATGTATAAAAAAGTAAGAGCAAATAAAATTACATGTTATTCAATAAGATTGAACTGTTTGCATCTGCATATGAGAAGTTGAGACTTGTAACTCTTGAAAGCTGTATTACTTTTATGGCAGTTGAGAGTATACACAGAGAGATTGTAGATATATGCTGATTTTGATGTGATAAAATAGAAAAAAATCAAAGGGTGAAAAAAAGGATTGTATTGGGAGTAGAGGAAAGGTGGATGTAGAAAAGGGTGAATTACATTACAGGATGAAGTATAAAGGATCAATTGCAGTAGAGGGAAAGTAGGGAGGGAGGACTATTGGTGGAAACTTACTCTCATCTGATTTGATTCAGAGGAATTAGCACATACTCTCAATTAGATTTAGAAATTTATCTTGCTCTAATGGTAAGTGAGGGGGGATGAAGAAATAAAGGGGAAAGAGGCACTGATTGAAGTGAAAGTAGATTGAGGAAAGTGTGTGGTCAGAAGCAAAACATGGTGAGGAGTGATACATTGAAGGGAGAAAGAAAAGTATAAATGGGGGAAATGAAATAAAGAAAAATGCATGTTTAGAAATCATAAATGTGAATGTATATGACATGAATTCTCACATGTAAAAGAGAATGAATGACAACCAAATCCTACAATATGTTGTTTAAAAGAAAAACATTTCAGGCAGAAAGATACATAAAGAATAAATCTGAAGACTTGGAGCAGAATATATTATGCTTCAGCTTAAAAAAAAGCAAGGATAGAAATTCTGATCTCAGACAAAGCAAAAGCAAAAATAATTCTGATTAAAAGAGATTTGGAGTAAAACTACATCTTGCTAAAAAGGACCAAAAACAATGAAACAATTTCAAAACTAAAAATATATGAAGTACATGATATAACATCCAAATTCTTAGGGGGGGGGTAAGTAAAAGGAAAAAATATAGAAGGGAAAAACGACTAGTAGGTAAACTTAACATCCCTCTCTCAGAATTTGATAAATCTAAGCACAAAATCAGGATGATAGACAGTAAAGAGGTGACTATAATCTTAGAAAAATTACATATAATAGACGTATGGATAAAAGTGAAGAAGATAGAAAGGAATATATTTTTTCTCTGTAGTATATGGAACCAACAAAAAAAGTTATCATGTGAAAGCAAAAATTCTTACAATCAAATTCAGAAAGACAAATTTTAAATGCATCCTTTTCAGATCATTGTACAATAAAAATTATTTGTGACAAACACCCGTGGAAAGATAGACTAAAATTAACTGGAAATTAAATAACCTGATTAGGTTAAAAAGAATGAGTCTTTCCAAAAACAAGTCACAGAAATAATCTTTAATTCATTCAAAGAGAAAGAAAATAATGAGACTACAAACCAAAATTAGTGGGATGCAGGTAAATCAGAGAAACAAGAGATCAATGAATTGGGCATACAACTAATTTAGAAAAAGGCAAATTTAGAATTTCCAGCTAAATATAAAATTAGAAATTCTGCAAATCAAAAGAAGGATTAATAAAATTGATATTAAGAAAACTATAGAATTAATACATAAAACTAAGTATTGATTTTATGAAGAAAACAATTCCTTACAACAATCTTTGTTTAACTTGATTTAAAAAAGAAGAGAACAAAATTACTATATCAAAAATGAAAACTGTGAATTCACCACCAATGAAGAGGAATAAAGCAATAATTTGAAGCCATTTTTTCAAACTACATGCCAATAAATCTGAATGATCTGAGTGAATATTTACCAAAATATATATTGCCCAGATTAAAAGAAGAGGAAATAAAATACTGAGGTCCATATTAGAAAAAGAAATTGAACAAACAATCAATGAAACTCCTAAGAAAATATTTACATGACCAAATGGATTTGTAATTGAATTCTAACACATATTTAAAGAAAAATTAATTCTACACAAACTATTTGGAAAACAGATGAAGTAGTACTATCAAATTTCTGACACAAACATATTTCTCTGTTTTGACTATTTCTGGTTTAAAACAGAGAAATGAAATTATAATTCAATATAAGTAATGAATGTTGTGGCAAAATTTTTAAATGAACTTAACAAAAAATAGCAAAAAAAAACTGTAGTAGAATATCATCAGGATGATACATTTTGACCAGGTGGGATTTATACCAGGAATGCAGAATTGAATTTAATATTAGGAAAATGAATAGCATAATTGACTATATCATAAGAAAAACAAAGAGAAATTGTGTGATTATATCAATAGATGGTGAAAAATCTATTGAAGAAATACAATATCCATTCCTATTCCAAACACTAGAGAATATAGGAATAAATGGAGTTTTTTCTTAAGACAATTAACAACATGCATTTGAAACCATCAGCAAGCATATCAATTTGGGATAAATCAGAAGTATTCCCAATAAAATCAGTGATGAAGCAAGGATGCTGATTATCAGCACTATTATTCAGTATTGTATTAAAAATGTTTGATTTAACAAAAAGAAAAGAAAATGAAATCGTAGGAATTAGAATGATCATAGAAATATAGAAAATCAAATAAAAACTACTTAAAACAGTTAACAACTTTATCAAAGTAGAAGGGTATAAAATAAAAACAAAAAATCATTAGTATTTCCATAAATACAAAGCCTAACAGCAAGTGACAGAAAGAAATTCCATTTAAAGTAACTTTAGACAAAAATAAAATACTTGGGAATCAACCACCCAAATCCAGACTCTATATGTATGCAATTACAAAACACTTTCCACATAAATGAAACCAGATCTAAACAACTGCAAAAATTTCAGTTGCTTAATGTAGACTGAGTTATTAGAATAAAAATGACAATTCTACCTAAATTAAATTACTTTTTCAATACCATATCAATCAAAGTATCAAAAAGCTGTATGACAAAGCTAGGGAAAAATAGTAACAAAATTCATCTGCAGGAATATCAATGGTATCTAGAGAATTGAAAAAGAAAGCAAAAGAAGGTTACTGAACTCTAAAACTACATCATAACATGTCAGTTAACAAAAGTGGTTGCTGCTGGCTAAGTCATATAGAAGTGGATCAGTGCAACAGATTAGGTACAAAAGAAACTATACAGTAATCAACTGCTTGTTAAATCCCAAGATTCTAGCTCCTGGGAGAGGAACTCACAATTTTACGAAAACTGCTAGGAAAACTGAAATTAGCACAAACTTAGAACAAAATTCATCTGTTGGAACAAAAACTCTATCTCTTGTTTGGTTATAGGCTCCTCCCCTCTCCATAGTTTTGATAGGCAAATGATTCCTTCTTCTCTTGATTGGTTTATGGTATCACCTTTTTATATCTACATCATGTACCCATCTCTGCCTTATATTGGTATAGTTTACAATTTTAGAATGAGTCCTTTATCTGAAACAATAACTGGTAAAATTGTGCTCCAGCATTCTGAATTCCTTTTATTCTTAGGTGCATTTCTATTACATGTGAAAAAATTTTAAATATAATTTAACTTTATTTAAACTATTTTGCAATTTATAATGTTCTCCATCTCTTGTCATTTCTAAATTATGTAGAAAACTTAGTCTCATTTATAAGAATACAAATCATTGTCCAATTAATATAGGATCAAAGGATATGAACAGCTAGTTTTCAGATGAAGAAAAGAAAGCTACTACAGCTATAGAAAAAATGCTCCAAATCATTATTGATTAGAGAATTGCAAATTAAAACATCTAAAAAGAATCTGAGGTATCACGTCACACCTATCAGATTGGCTAAGATATCAACAAAGGAAAACAAAATCCATGTTGAAGAAGACATGGAAAAACTCAGCCATTAATGCATTGTTGGTACTGATGGAATGTGATGGAGTACTATATTTCTGTAATAAATCATGAGTGACCAATGAGACTTATATGAATCAGTGCTGAGAGAAGTAAGCAGAGATAGGAGAGCATTGTATGTATTAACAGCAACATTGAGAGATGATCAAATATGTTGAACAAATCTTCTCATGCAGTTCTGTGATTGAAAGCAATTCTGAGGGACTTGTTTTAGAAAATGTCATCTACATCTAAAGGAAAATACTATGAATTCTGAAGACAGCACAAAGAATATTATGTTAACTTTTAAAAGTTTGTTTTTTCCCCTTTTGTTCTTATTCTTCTTTCACAAGACCAATATGAAAATATGTTTAATAGGATTGTACACCAATAAGTTATATCACATTGCTTGCTGTCTTGGAGTTGGAGGGAAGAAAGAAGGAAGAAATGTTTAGAACTCAAAATTTTACAAAAATGAAGATTGAAAACTTTTTATTTGATATTGGAAAAAGGTAAAATAATATCAAAAACAAGCTTTAAATTTGAAAAAAGCTGCATAAAGCTGATATAACTAAATGCATTTCCTTGACAATCTTTCTTCAGGTTCATTTCCAGCTTGATTGTCTTTTAATTCATTTATGTTGCACCACCACCTGAAATTTGCCATCTTTTGTTGTCTTTCTCTGTAATATTTTGCAGATTATCTAGTTATCTAAATCACTGCCAAAGAGAAGTGATTATTGACGGATAACTTTTGAACTCTTCATTGTAGTACCATTTTTACCAATTTAGTTGATTTGAATATTCCCAATTAATCATCCTTTCAATTTAAGTTTTTGTAAGTTTATAAGCCCTATTTTATTTCATGTATTTTTATCTCAACATTAATATATATCAAATATTCATAATTTACTGTAAATCCTCTTTAAAGATTAATTGGGGATGGCTAGGTGGCACAGTGGATAGAGCACTGGCCCTGGAATCAAGGAGTACCTGAGTTCAAATCCGGCCTCAGACATTTAATAATTACCTAGCTGTGTGGCCTTGGGCAAGCCACTTAACCTCATTGTCTTGCAAAAAAAAAAACTAAAAAAAATTTGCTCCCATTTCCTTATTTTTGTTGGGCTCTTAGAAATGATTTTGTAGTTACTATTGAATATTTTCCAATTATATTTTAATCCTTTTCCCCCATTTTTGTCTAATATTTCTAGCTTTCTTTAGAGCATTTCTTTATTGTTTTCTAATGTCTCTAATCAATCTAGTCTTTCTGTCTAATTAATGAAAGCTTTCAACACAATGAATTTCCATCTACATATGCTTTGGCAACACATAATATTTAATAGATGCATAACAATATTGTTATTTTAACTACTCAGTTTTTTCTTCAAATCAAATCTCTGATTTTTCATCTCTACATAGTCTTATATACATTATTTGACTTTTTATTTTGAGTTTTATTACAGATGAGTATTTATCCATACATATGCTTTTGTGCCTAACTTTGCCTTTAAACATTTAACCAGAGCTTCTTTATGCTAATTAATATTTTTGGGAAATTTTGGGAAACTTTTTCCCTTTTTTTCCCTTTTATGCTACTTTTAAATATGCTATTTTAACTTATTGACAAGGAATTAATATATGTTTCCTTTTTGTTTGTTCTTCATTCTAATCTTTCAATTTTATACTCTATTTATCTTTATATTTTCATTTTAAATTTTCCTTTTATCACAGTACTAGACATATAATGACAATAATCCTTACTGATTGTTGTATATTATTATAATTCAATATCAGGGAGTTAAAAGAATAGCTTCTTAAAATGTCATCACTTTTATAAATTTAATATCTAGGTGTATATCAAAAGATTATTTGAACGGAGTAATTACATGGAGTTCCTTTGATCATTATACAAAATGTCTTCTAATTTTATTACTGTATTTAGAGAATTACAGAATCTCAAAAATGTAAAGGACTTCAAAACTCATTTACTCTAACCCAATAATTCCTCAAGATAAAAGACAGAGACATAAGATTTTAATATTTTGGATTGAATTCTGTCTTTCCTGATAAATAGCTGTTTAGCCTTGAATATAAGTCAAATTTCCTTTTGACATCATTTTTCTCAGTCATGCTGCTTTTATTCCTTCTAATACTAAATATATGGCTTTATTAAATATCAAAATTTATTAAATATCAAATACTATGTTAAAATTTGTCTCTGAAATTACAAACTGTTACTCCAAGTTTTATAAAGGATAATAAGCTCCATATAGATGGCAATCATTTAATATGTTTAAAGAAACCATGATGGGGTGGAGCCAAGATGGCAACATGAAAGCAGGAATTCCAGGAAACTCACTCACCAAAAAATTCCACAAGTTGTCAAATTATGACTCTAGCCAAAATTTAGTGGGGCAGAACCCGCAAAAAGACTCAGTGATGCAATTTGCCAGTCCAAGACAATTTAGAAGTTCTACAGGAAAGGTCTGTTTCACTGGGACTGGGAAATGGATAAAAACAGCCACAGGTGTAGCACATCTGGGCCAGGCACATGGGTGCATGGCAAATTGGGTGTTTTCCAGACCTTCTGGCCAAGGGATCACTGGGAACAGATTGAAAGGGTAGTGAGAGATCTCTGCTGCACCGGAGTGTAGATCGAGCTGAATCCTGGCCTCAAAACAATGAAAGAGACTATTGAGGATCACAGAGAGGTCATTACCTGACTGGGAATGGCCTAGTGGTCCTCTTACCCAGATTCACCCTTGGCCTAATTTCCTTGGTCCACTCTCAGTTTCTTCATATGTTTTGGCACTTCCTGGAGCATTGTGTTAAACACTAAGCTGATGATAGCATCATTGTGTGAGAAGCACTAGCTTAAGAAGTAAACTTTATCACCTGCTGTCCACTAGCAGGATTGAATTTGTTTGATTTGCTAATTTGAGAACTTGTCATCTTTGTCTCCCGCATATTTAATGTTCCCCTGAGACAAGTATTAGTTATAGGTAACAGATAAGTTAGCCAGCAGGCATGTTACAGAGCTGCCCTTCAGTGAGAACCTTTAGCAGGAATCATGGAAGCCATGCTGCACTTTCAGAGTACAGCCCACAGATTGTAAGAGGATCAGAGAGATTGCATAGGCCTCTCTGCTATCCCTGGGGTAGGATTTAGCTGTTTGTGCACACTCAAATCCAGGTTGCAGCTTCCCATACCACCACAGTTGAGCAAGAACTCTTCTCACAGGGTAGAGGGGAGGGTCTGTGGTCATCCACATACCAAAGCACAGGGAAGAGAGCAGTCAAAGCCTGTAATAAGACCTTGGAGGAATTAAGGTCCCTGTGGATTGTCCCCCAAAGCCCCCAAAGCTTTGGAAGTTTGGTAAATCAGTCATAGGTGGAGGAAATGTGCAAACAAAATTAAAAAAAAGAATCTGATCACAGAAAATTACTTTGGTCTCATGGAAGATTCAGAAGCTGACAGAATCGAAGATTCAGTACCCAAAATGCCCAAGAGAAATAGGAAAATGTGCTCAGGCTATGGCTGAGCTCAAAATAAACTTTCAAAGGAAGGTAGAGGAAAAACTGGGAGGAGAAATGAGAGCGATGCAGATAAATCATGAAAAGTAAATCAACAGTTTGGTGAAATAAACACAAAAAATACTGAAGAAAATTAAAAACCAATTTAGGCCAAAGGAAAAAAGCAAAACAAAAGGTAAATGAGGAGAAGAATGTCTTAAGAAGTATTGGCCAGCTGGAAAAGGAGATAAAAAAACACTCTGAAGAAAATGACTCCTTCAAATGCAGAATGGAACTAAAGGAAGTTGATGAATTTGCAGGAAATCAGAAAGAATTAAAATTCTTCTGAAAAACCAAAAGTTAGAAGAAAAATGTGAAAAATCTCATTGGAAAAACAACTGACTGAAAACAGAACCAGAAGAAATAATTTAAAAATTATTGGACTACCTGAAACTCATTGACATCATTTAAAAATTATACAGGAAAATTGACCTGATATTCTAGAAGCAGAGAGTAAAATAAAAATTGAAAGAATCCACTGATCTCCTCCTGAAAGAGATCCCCAAATCCCCCAACGTCCAGGATTATTATAACCAAGTTCCAGAACTCCTAAGCCAAATAGAAGAAATTATCAACAGCTGGAAGGAAAAAATTCAAATATTATGGAGCTCCAGTCAGGATTGCACAGGCTCATAAGGCTTGAGATATAAATTTCTGGAAGGGGAAGAGCTTGAAATGCAACCAAGAATCAACTACCCAGGAAAAGTGAACATCTTCTTTCAGGGGAAAAGATGGACTTTCAATGAAACAGGGGAATTTCAAATACTCTTTTTAAAATGAGCAGAGCTGAACAGAAAGTTTCATCTTCAAATACAGGATTCAGATGAAACATGGTGAAGGTGGAAGAGAAGGATAAATTATGAGGGATTTAATGATGATGAACCATGTGTATTCCTGCATGGGAAGATGATGATAATATTCATGTGAATTTTTTCATTTATTAGAGCAGTTAGAAAGAACATAGATAAGACAATGGAAGGTGCTGAATTTGAAGGTTTAATAGATTGAAATAAATGGAATCAACAGGTGAAAAGGAAATGTCCTAAGAGAAATGGAAAGGAGAGGTTGGATAGACCAAGATATTTCATGTAAAAAAGGAAAGAAATAACTTTTGTAATAGTATGGAAGGGGAGAAGGTGAGGGGGAATGAGGGAACCTTCATTCTCTTCAGAAATGGCTGAGAGTGGAATCAACATATACTTAATAGGGTATAGAAATCTAGGGAAAAAAGGAGAGAAAGGGGGGGGGGAAGGGGCCAGAAAGAGAGGGGAAGGGGGGATCATGAGAGAGAATAGTCATATTTTCTTTTTAACTTTTTGCAAGGAGGTGGAATTGGTGACCTGTCTGAGATCATGGGACTGGGTGGTTGCTGGGTCTCTGGTATGGGATGTGGACTTAGGGCCTCCTGGAACCATGGCTAGTACTCTATTTGTTGTACCTCTCGGCTGCCCCATAGCTCACATTTGAAGATGGAAAGAGTGAAAGGTGAGAGAAAATATAATAAGTTATAGAAGGAATCGGCATCAGCAAATATGGAAAAATATGGAAGTAACTTCTCCATTGATCTTATGATAAAAAAATGTGATCCATCCCACTGACAGAGCTGATGGTATCAGGAACACAGACCAGAAATGAATCCTTTGTCAGAAAGACTAGTTGTAAAAATTATTTCCCATATCCTTACATTTCATTTGATCTGTGTTCCAGTGGTTTTCTTTGTGAAAAAGATTTTTAATTTAATGCCAACAAAATTATCTGATTGTGTTTGATGATATTCTCTATCACTTCATTGATCATGAACTGCTCCTCTTTCCATAGATCTGACAGGTAAACTTTCTTTATTCTTTTAGTTTTTTATATTATTGTTTTTTATGTCTAAATCATGTACCTATTTTGATCTTTTTTTGGTATAGGGTGTGCAATGTTGTTCTAATCCAACTTTTTGCTGTATGATCTTCCACAAACTAGACTCAGTTTTTCAAACAGCAGATTACTATAATCATTTCCTGCTGTCTATTTTGCACCTAGTCTATACCACTGATCTACCACTCTATTTCTTAGCCAGTACAAGACAGTTTTGATGACTTATGCTTATTTCCTTTTTATTTATTTATTTTTTTAAATTTATTTTTTTATTCTCATTTTGTACAAATGCTTTTCTTTACATTAATAAAATATACTTGTTTACAAGCAAACAAAATACCCCTCCCCCCGTGAATATAGATAGACTTGCTTGGGTAAAAATATAAAGGGGGGAGAAAAAAAATTAAAACCAAAAAAAAAATAATAGTAATAATTGAAGGTATGGCCAGGTGGTGCAATGGACGAAACACCAGCCCTGGAGCCATAAGCACCTGAGTCCACATCCAGCCTTGTAAACCCAATAATCACCCAGCCATGTGACATGCAAGCCACCTGATCACCACTGCCCTGCAAAAACCAAAAAGAAGAAAAGAAAAAAAAAGACCCAAAATAAAGTAAAATAGTAATAATATTAGGGGTGGCTGGGTGGCAGACAGACCATTGGCCCTTGAGCCAGGAGCACCTGGGTCCGAATCTGGCCCCAGACACCAAATGATCACCCTGCTACATGGCCCCAGGCAGGCCACCCAGCCCCACTTGCCCTGCACCCTCCCCCAAATAATAATAACAAAAAAAATGTGTTTCAGTCTTTCTTCCAACACCATCAACTCTGTCGTGAGTGGGTCACATTCTTTATGATAAGTCCATCACAAAAGTTACTTCCATATTTTTCCAGTGTTGCCATTGCTGATCACAACTCCCTCCTTTCTTATTCCTCCACTACCATGTACTATATTTTCTCTCTTCTTTCACTCTGACTCTGCTGTAGGGTTGCTGAGTGGCACAGCAGACAGATCCCTGGTCCTGGGGCCAAGAAGCCCTGAGCCCCCATACCACCCCTTAGGCCCAGAATCCACCTGGACCTATGGTCCTGGGCAGGCCACCCAATCCCAGCCTCTTGCAAGAGGTAAAAAAGAAAATGTGTTATATCTGACCACTGTCCCCCCATGGTCCATCCTCTCCTCCTTTATTCACATCCCCACCCCTGCCCCCTGTTCCCCACTCCTTCTTATTCAAATTGTCTATACCCCATTGAGTATATTTGCTGTTTCCTCTCTTAGCCATCTCTGATGAGAGCAAAGGTTCCCTCATTCCCCCTTGCCTCCCCCCTTCCATATCATTGCAATAGCTCATTGTAATAAAAAAAAATCTTATTATGTGAAATAGCTTGGACTATTCCCCCTCTCCCTTTTCTTTCTCCCATTCCATTTCCCTTTTTTTCTTATTGACTCCATTTTTACACCATATTTTATCTTCGAATTCAGCTTTCTCCTGTGCTTCAACTATAAAAGCTCCCTCTACCTACTCTATTAACTGAGATGGTTCATATGAATATTATCAGTATCATTTTTCTATACATGCAGTTCATCCTCATTAAGTCCCTCATATTTCCCCCCTCTCCTCCAATCTCCATGCTTCACCTGAGTCCTGTATCTGAAGATCAAACCTTCTGTTCAGCTCTGGCCATTCCAAAAGGAACCTTTGAAATTCCCCTGGTTCATTGAAAGTCCATCTTTTTCCCTGGAAGAGGACATTCAGCCTTGCTGGGTAGTTCATTCTTGGCTGCATTCTAAGCTTTTTTGCCTTCCGGTACATTGTATTCCAAGCCCTATGAGCTTCCAATGTAGCTGCTGCTAAGTCCTGTGTGATCCTGACTGCAGCTCCACGATATTTGAACTGTGTCCTTCTGGCTGCTTGCAATATTTTCTCTTTGACTTAGGAGTTCTGGAACTTGGCTATAATATTCCTAGGGGTTGGTTTTCTGGGATCTCTTTCTCTGGGGGATCGGTGGTTTCTCTCCATTTCTATTTTGCCCTCTGCTTCTAGAATATCAGGGCAATTTTCCTGTAGTAATTCATTGAAAATGATGTCAAGGCTCTTTTC
Source organism: Macrotis lagotis (assembly GCF_037893015.1). Classification (NCBI taxonomy): domain Eukaryota; kingdom Metazoa; phylum Chordata; class Mammalia; order Peramelemorphia; family Peramelidae; genus Macrotis; species Macrotis lagotis. Next base: position 65,290,249 of record NC_133660.1, on the reverse strand, counting down.
CTGATCATGACTTTCAGGTATTCCAATAATTTTCAAATTATCTTTCCTAAGTCTGTTTTCCATAACAGTTGTTTTTTCAATGAGATATTTCACATTTTCTTCTAATTTTTCAGTTTTTTGGTTTTGAAGTATTGATTCCTGATTTCTGGTAAATTCATCAATCTCCCTGAATTTTATTCTCCTCAGAGTTTTCTTATCTCTTTTTCCATCTGGCCAATTTTGCTTTTTAAAGCATTCTTCTCCTCAATAACTTTTTGAACTGTTTTATACATTTGACCTAAGCTGTTTTTTAGCATGCTATTTTCTTCAGCATTTTTTTGGATTTCCTTGACTATGCTGCTGACTTCATTTTCATGTTTTTCCTGCATCTCTATCCTTTCTTTTCCCAGTTTTTCTTCTTACTCCCTCATTTGATTTTCAAAGTCTTTTTTGATCTCTGTCATAGCCTGAGCCCAATTTCTGTTTTTCTTGGAGTCTTTAGATGCAGGAGCTTGTGCTTCCTCATCTTCAGACTGGGTATTTTGATCCTTCTTGGGCTCATTTGCAAAATATTTCTCAATGGTCTTTCCCTTGTTTCTCTGTTCATTTTTCCCAGCCTAAGCCTGTTTTTTGGGGGGTGCTTCCTGAGCTTTTGGGGCACTCCCACAAGGGTCTCAGTGTGTGAGGCTCTGTCCTCCCTCCTGGTCTGTGAATGACCATAAGCGCCCCGCTCTGACACAGGGCCGAGGTGGGGGGGGCCCTGCTGTTCTATGGGGGGCCTAGACTGTGATCAGGATCTGAATGTGGTCAGAGCTCCAGAGTCCTGTTCCAGGGACAGAGGACAGAGCTCTGCAGTCTCTCTTCACTCCCCTCCCTCAGCTCAATGGGCTCATGCCCTGCGGCCTCCTGCTTACTGGCTCCACCTGCTTCTGTTTCTGGGTCTAGGCTGGCTGCCAAAAGACCAAGCTGCTCCCTGTGTGCTCTGAGGGCTGGGCTCCACATGCTTGCTCTGGCAGAGGTCCCCCACAGTTCCTCCACTTTGTGCCAGTGCTCCCTGGGGTGCAGCTCAGAAGACTCCCTTGCTGCTATGAGCTGAGGCTCCCAGCACCCTGGGGCTGCCTCCAGGAGGCTGAAGTTCTTTGGTTCTGGCGGGCCACCCCTCTGGAGCAGAGCCTTTCTGCTCTTTTCCAGGTTACCTTCAGTAGGAGAACTGCCTCACTGGGTCCCTCTGTGGGTTCTGTCTCTCAAAAGTTTAGTTAGAGTCCTTAGTTTATGAGTTTTTATCAGAGAGTTCCTAAGACTCGATCCCTTCATGTCGCCATCTTGGCTCCGCCCCCCACCACTTATGCTTTTTAATATACTTTTAGATCTCACAAGACTGAGTCACCTTCTTTTGCACCTTTTTTCATCATCTTCCTTGATATTTTTGACTTTTTGCTTTTCCATATGCATTTAGTTACAATTCTTCTAGCTCATTAAAGTAATTTTTTGGAAATTTGGTATGAAACCAAATAAGAAGTGTAATTTAGTTAGAATTGTCTTTTATGTTAACTCCATAAGCAGTTTATATTTGCCCAGTTTGTTTGTATGAAAAGTGTTTCAAAGTTGTTTTCATGTACTTTCTGAGTCTGCCTTGGCAAGTAGGCTCCCAAGTTTTTTGAATGTGGTCTGAAGTTATTTTAAATGGGATTTTTCTTTCTAGCTCTTGCTGCTCTTTCTTTCTAGTTATATGTAAAAATGCTGAGGATTTCTGTGGGTTTATTTTATAGCCTTCAACTTTGCTAAAGTTCCTAATTGTTTCCAGTAGCTTTTTAAATGATTTTTTAGGATTCTCTATATATATACCATCATGTCATCTGGAAAGAATGAGTATTTTGCTTCTTCCTTGCCATTTACAATTCCTTCAATGTCTTTTTCTTCTCTTATTGTTGAAGCTAACATTTCTTATACAATATTGAATAGTAGTAGTGATAACAGGCATCCTTGTTTCACCTCTGCTCTTATTGGTTATGTCTCTTGCATATAATGCTTGTTGATAGTTTCAGATAGGTATTATCTATAATTCTTAGGAAAAATCCATCTATTTCTCTGCTGTCTAGTTTTGATATAATCTTATGATTTTTAATAGGTTTGTTGTTGATATAGTCAATTATACTTACAGTTTTCCTAATATTGAACCAACCTGCATTCCTGGGATAAATCCTGTTTTGTCATAGTGTATTATCTTAGTGATAATTTGCTTCAATTGCTTCGGTAGTATTTCATTTAAGATTTTTGCATCCATATTCATTAGGGAAATTGGTCTATAATTTTCTTCCTCTGTTGTGACTCTTCCTGGTCTAGGTATCAGCACCATATTTGTGTCATAGAATGAATTAGGCAGAGTTCTGTCTTCACCTATTTTTTCCAAAGAGTTTATTTATATAGAAGATGAACCAACTGTTCTTTGAATGTTTGATAGAATTCACTTGTAAATCCATCTGGCTCTGGAGATTTTTTCTTAGAGCATTTTTGATGACTTGTTGAATTTCTTTTTATGAGATGGGGTTATTTAGATATTTAATTTCCTCTTAATTTAACCCAGGCAACTTATATTTTTGTAAATATTCATCCATTTCACTTAGATTCCCAAATGTATTGGCATAGAGTGGGGCAAAATAATTCTGAATTATTACATGAATTCCTCCGCTTTGAAAAAATAAGTAAATAAATCAACATAGTATCAGTATATTTTATCTATTTAAGGCAATGGGGTTAAGTGTCTCATCCCAAAGTCACACAGATAGGCAATTATTAAGTGATTGAAGTTGGATTTGAACTCAGGTCCACTGGGATCCAGAGCCAGTGGTTTTTCCACTGGGCTACCTTGCTGGCCCCTTGCTTTTGATTTATTAATTTGTCCTTTAATTTTTAGAATTTCTAATTTGGTATTTAATTAGGGGTTTTTAATTTGTTCTAATTTTTTTTAGTTGAATGCTTAATTTATTGATTTCTTCTTCCTGTATTTTATTCATGTAAGCATTGAGAAATTATATATGTCCAAATAACTGCTTTGAGAGTATTAAATAAATTTTGGTATGTTGTGTCATTATTGTCATTGTCTACAATAAGATAATTAATTATATCTGTAATTTGTTGTTTGATCCACTCATTCTTTGAAAAGAGGGTATTTAGTTTCTAATTAGTTTTAGATCTATCTCTCCAAGGCCCATTACTGCAAGTGATTTTACTGCATTTATGGTCTGAGAAGGAAGTATTCATTATTTATTCCTTTCTTCATTTGATTATAACTTTTTTATGGTCAATTTTTGTGTTGGTACCGTGTTCTGCAGGAAAAAAGTGGATTCCTTTTAATCACCATTCAATTTTCTTCATAGGTCTATCATGTCTAGGTTTTCTAACATTTTATTTACCTCAACTTCCTTCTTGTTTATTTTATGGTTAGATTTATAAAAATATGAAAGAGGGAGGTCACCCACCAGTAGAGTTTTGCTGGATATGGCTTCCTGTAAGTCATTCAGTTTCTCCTTTAAAAATTTGGATGCTATACCACTTGGTGCATACATATTTAGTATTGAAATTGTTTCATTGTCTATGGCACATTTTAGGAGAATATAGTTTCATTCCTTATCTCCTTTAATAAGATCTATTTTTGTAGCTGCTTTTTCTGAATAAAGGTTTGCTACCCCTGCCTTTTTTCACTTCAGCTGAAGCATAATATTTTCTGCTCTACCTTTTTACCTTTACTCTGCATGTATCTCTCTGCTTCAAATGAGTTTCTTATAAGTAGTATTTTTTAGGATTCTGGTTTATAATCCACTCTGATATCCACTTAAACTTTATGGGAGAATTCATCCCATTTTCATTCAAAGTTATAATTATCAACTATGTATTGCCCCCATGTTATCTTCCCTCTGTTTAAATTTTTCTTCTTTTTTCACCTCATCCCTATTTCCCAGTATTTTTCTTATGAATACCACTTTAATCAGTGTGTTTGCCTCATTATATTCAATCTCTTCCCCCCTTTCTTTCCTCTTTCCCTTTGCCTTTTCTTCCTTCCCTTCTGTCAGTTCCTCTTTTCCTCCTTCTTCCCCTTTCCTCTCTTAATAGTTGAAGGGTAAGATAAGTTTCTAAACGTAACTAAGTGTGGGGTGTGTGTGTGTGTGTGTGTGTGTGTGTGTGTGTGTGTGTGTGTGTCTGTGTTAATCCTTCTTTGAGCCAAATCTTATGGCAGTCAGATTCATGAGATTCTCACCTCCTCCCTTCTTTCTCTCTATTGAAATAGTTCCAGTGTACCTCTTTATGTGATTTCATTTACTCCCATTCAATCTCCTACATTCTCCTGTCTCTTTACTGTCATCCATTTTCAAGGAGATACCATTCTATCAAAGTCATGGACAAGTCATGAGTGTCCATTATTTCGCTCTAGGAAAGTTACAATTCTAATGTACGGTAAGATTCTTTCTCCTGGGGGGATATAGCCAGTTTCATATTATTGGGTAACTTTTTTTTTGTTTCTTTTCCCTTTGTTAAGCTTTTCATGCATTTCTTGCACCTCCTGTTTGAAGTCCAAATATTCTATTTACCTCAGGTTTTTTCATCAAAAAAAGTTTACAGTCTCCCATTTCCTTAAATATCCATGAGAGATGAGGTAAAAAAAGGTCCAGGTACTGTATTCCATGCACCTTTGCTCTTCAGATGATCATATCCTAGGCCCTTCAATCTCTTACTGTTGATGCAGCAGAGTCCTATGTAATCCTTACTTTTACTCTTTGGTATTTAAATTATTTCTTTTTGGCAGCTTGCCAGATTTTCTCTTTTATGTGATAGTTCTGGAGTTTGGTCACAATATTCCTTGCTGTTTTCATTTTGCGATCCCCTTAAGAAGGGGGTTGATTTAATGTTTCCATAAACATTTTGCCCTCTGCTTCCATGATATCAGGACAATTTTCCTTCATTATATCCTGAACTAGTGAATCAGTCTTTATTTTCTTCTCAATGTTTTCAGGAAGCCTAATTCTTAAGTTGACTCTTTTGGATCTGTTCTACAACTCAATTTTTTTTCCCAATGAGGTGTTTCAAATTTTCTTCTATTTCTTAGTTTTTTTAATTTGATTTAACAGATTCTTGTTGTCTCAAGAAGTCATTAGTTTACATAGATTCCAATCTCTTTTTTATATAAGAATTTTCTTCATTGTCCTTTTGCAACATTTTCCTGTTCTAAGATGATAATTTTCTTTTGCAACATGCTAATTTTATCTGGGGTTTCTTTTCTCAATTTTTCCAATTGATTTTTAAACTCCTTCCTGATCTTTTCTAAGAAATATTTCTGTTATGTAGAAAAATTCATATTCTCCTCTGAAGCTCTAGTTCTCTCTGGGTTTGGATCCTTGTTTCAAGGAAGCATTCAATGGATCAAATCCCACTTTCACCTTTCTCTTCTTCATTTTTCCTAGGATATTTTGTTGGGTGATGGACTTGTTCACAGACTTTTGGTTTTGAGATCCCTAGAGGCTTTGCTTACTGAGTTTAGGAACTCTGAGTGTCTGGGCCAGTAGAGAATGCTAGATGTTTTCTCTGGAATGTCTGTGACCTAGATCAGTTGCTTACTCCCTTTGCAGGTGGGGGCATCAGGATCTGGGTTATCCTAGGACAATGTGGGCTGGGCCCTTGGGTTATATAGTTAATCTATTTAAGCTTCAATCTTCACTGGGGGAGATCTGTCACCCACACCTGAGCCTGGGCTATAGTGGTGCTATAACTGTATTTGCTCTGGAAAGAGTCACTTTTTCTCACAGGAATGAGGGGGGTAAGGGACTCAAATGGAAACATGAAGATTTCCCTGAAAACCTGGGGGCTCCCTGCCCTGGTCTTTCAGACCAGTTGAACTAAATTGATTTGATGCAGCACTGGAACTCTCCTACTCCAGAGTTCTCCTGCGCCATACAGTAAACACTTCCATGCTGGAGCTGTCCCTTCCACTGCACACACAGCAAACCCTTCCACAGCTGTTCTCAGGTCACATCCTGGACCTAACCACACTTCCCCTGTGCTGACTTTCTGCTCTCTGACCCCAGGTCCCATAAGATCATTCATAGATGTTATTCTTCTAGGTTCTCCTCTGGTTTTTGTGGAACCAGTTTCTGTCCAGAGGCTTGGTTCTTGTTAATTTTGAGGGGAAAACCAGGAGAAATTGAGATAGTGTTTGCCTTCTTTCCAACTTCGTGGACCTGTACATGGCTTAATTACTGGTTCTCTAGAATGCTTTCAAAAGGCTTAGGTTTCTTTCACCTTTCAGAAAGTTCATATTTTACTTTTCATTATGGAATTAATTAGAATTTATAAAAAGGGCATTTAATATTTATAATCTAAAAATAAGTCTTCTCAATCTGTGGACTGAGATCAGCATATATGATGATACTTCTGAAATATCAGCTGTTAGCATGCATGTTCTTTGGTTTGATTTCGTTCTAGTGCATGTTCTATATGAATTTCCATTTGAATCTACCTTGGAGACTGTCCTTATTAACAAACTATTGATAATTGTCAATCAAGGTGAACATTTGGGAGGAAAAACCCCAACAAAAGTCCAAACAAAAGAGGAGAGATTAAAATGGGTCCTTATGGTCCTTACATTTCCCTTTTCCTCCTACATCTGTTACATATCAGATTCTGTGGAATACAAGTCAATGATCCCAGGAGAAGAACTGCGTGTTCTAGACTTAAAGTCCACTTTACATTCTTCACTCCCACCCCTTGGAGTTTGTTCTGGTGGAATTGGTAAAAACAATAGCAACATGGGTGTAGCTGCCAGCACTTTAAAATCCTTAATGAAGAAAAAGGGGATGTCAGCTCCAACATCTGCCAGTTAATCCCTTCCAAATTTTATCCAAATAATGGTAAGGTCCTAGTTGTGTACCCATCCCTTAAGTTGATTCAGTGAAGCTGGCTGTCTTGGCAAGTTACAAAATGATATTCAATTCAAGGAACAAAATCTTATAGATGTTACAGAGATGGAAGTATCCTAAGAAGAAATTGAAGTCTGATCAAAGATCACAGAGCCATTGATGAACTATTTGGATCCAGGTATCTTGGTAGCCTGTATTTTGTTTCAGTTCTCTTTCTAATGCATTGTAAATTTTGATTCTGAGTATTTTGAGCTCAAAATTCCTCTTAAAGTTCTGTATTACACTTATCTTTCCATACATATAATATACTTATGATAAAACTGAGATCTAAGAAAATTAGTTTATATATTTCAGTTTTCAGATTTGAAATTGAGACCTTCTTATTACAGGCACTGTTCTTTCTTGTGTAACACATGAATCTATTTTTTGCTTTTTTGGAGAGAGTAAAATTAATATATCTTTTCTTTTTATTAGTCATCAATGAGCAAAATCTAACAATGTTACTTTGAGGAGAATTCATAGTCTCATAGACTAAGAGCTGCAAGAGTACTAATAGAATAAGGGACTTGTTCAGAACTAGGCTTCTGAGTTGCCATATAAATGTTTACCAACTGACTCTCCAGAAAAAAATACAGACTACATAATTTTGAGTTTAATCTGCATTATTAATATTTTGTCCACAGCTTCAAGCATTTATAACTCAAAAAAGAACATAAATTATGTCTGGATTTATGGTTTTATTGAGGTGTAAATACTCACAACTGAAAATTTAATAATTAACTCTTCTGATCTGATTCAAGCTGTTTCTATCATATCCCTGAATTCTGGTAATTTTACTCCAAATTCAGATCACTTTCCACAGTTCCTCCTTTTTTTGATATTTTCACTCTCTTCTCAGATCATATTTTTGTCTTCCAAAGTTAAAGATATCAAGGAATAGTATGTAGGGGTTCTGCTTACTAAGCAAGTCAGGTCTTCTGAAGGATTTTGCCACAGCAGAAATTCTATAAAGAGCAGAAAATGGAAGTTGAGAATGCTTTGCACAAGTCTGCCAAGGGAGAGAGAGTGGGAATGGATGAATGTAAGTAAAAATGTTTTGTTCAGTTGTTACTGTAGCCAAAGCACTGCACTAAGCAGTGCACATACAAATGGAAAAATTCGTACTGTTACTCATACTTTATTTGGAGAAGATAAAACATTAAAGAAAATTCAGCTGCAAAATGGATTACAAGACAGAAATTCTAAGAGTTCAGTATGAGTTCTGATCAGACTGGATCAGGGATCCTAATTTTCAAGAATAGATCAGACCTTAGGAGGACATAGAACCACAACAGATGATATGCTCTGGACCATGCAAAGATGCACGTGCTGTTCATATAGTAAAGCCTGGAGATTCTCCATAATTATGGAAAGTAGTAGAACTGGTGAATCCTTTCACAACTCCATGGTATGAATAATCAGATGGACTAGAAGTAAATCTGGGTCAAGAAAGAGACAATAGGAAGTTTAGAATGTAGATGACCTCTGAGTGGTATATCCAAGGAAATTCTGAATTAGAAGAAGCAATATAAATTGTCAAATTAATTTTCTAAATACATACTAGAGTGATCATGTCACTGAAATTCTAAAAAAATATTATCTATCTTTCATTCTAGGGAACCTGTTGGTATGGTGGGAATACAGTTCTGTAACTAAACAAAACATGGATATGAATGAAGTGATTCTTCTTTTCAAATCAACAGATATTTATTAAACATCTACCTAGAAGAGAATTAAACAAGGAACTGAAAGAAATAAAATGCTTGTAGAAGAATTAGAAACATACAGAGGCAATTTAATGGATGAATGTAAGGAAAAGCATTTTATTCAGTGCTTATTGTAGCCAAAGCACTGTACTAAGCAGTACTAATACGAAAAGTATTAAAAAGTTATAAAATTAAGTCTTTTGGAAGGTCCTAGTCAGTCAGTCAGTCAAAAGCCATTTATCTCACAATCTGCCAGAAATTGTTCAGGATACATAAAAGGGAAATAAAACTAAAAGTTTCAGTATATTCCCTCAAAGAATTTTATATTGAAATTAGGGAGATAGCATGAAAATAATTTTGTAATACAAAAATGCATGGAATAGGTGTAAGGTAATATCAGAGGGAATTTACTAGTTGGATAGGGGCCTAGAAATACCTCTTGCCTCTTAGACAAGACATAAATGGAGCAAGGGAGGAGAGAGAGAGAGAGAGAGAGAGAGAGAGAGAGAGAGAGAGAGAGAGAGAGAGAGAGGAGAGGAAAGAGAGAGAGAGAGAGAGAGAGAGAGAGAGAGAGAGAGAGAGAGAGAGTCAGAGAGAGGTGGAAATAAAATAGAGACAGTGTCCTGAAGGAGAAGATGGGATCAAGAATTCATGTAAAAGATATGATAAAGAATTCTTATAGAGGGTTTTCCTTGCCAATGAGCAAATTCACCTCTTCATCAGTGATAAAAAAATGAAGTACATAATAGTGAGAGAAGTTGTCTGGGGGGAATAGGGAAAGAAAAAAAGGCAAGGTAATGGATTACTATAGAAATACTTCTCTATTTAGGAGAATCTGCAGAAAATAGCAGAGTGGGACTTTAAATGATGGCTAGAATCCAGTAGGAAAAAGAGAGGGGAAATATTAGGGCATTCCAGATATAAGGAACAATGTCAATGAAGGCATTATGAGAGATTAATGTATTTAAAGTATAGAATCATCTAGTTGGGCTACAACAGAAGAGTATATAGAAGGAGTTGTATGAAATAAAAAAGGAAAGACAGAGCATCATGAAGTAGAGGAAGATCTTTACTAGATAGGGAACAAAAAATGAATGAAGGTTTTTGAGGATAAAAGTATTATGATTGGGTGTATGACCTATTTTGACATCAATCTGAAGAACTGATAGGAAAGGGAATGTGTGAGAAAGAATGAACACCTGTTAGGAACTGACAATTTTCTAAACATAAAATGAGTACAAGAATTCATTAAATGTCAGTGGGAACAGAGTAGCAGAGAGATGTGTGATAGGCAAGAAAAGGAAGAGAGAAAAGTATGAGAAATATTCCTTGCAATAGTATGAACAGGCCTGGTATTCAATAGTATATCCAAGATGAGAGAGACAAAAGAATGCAAGATAAGAGCAACACTTTAAACATTGGGGAAATTGTGGTGCTATTGATGGAGTCAATAAAGTTAGTAGAAAAGTTTGGGGGAACATATAATAACTGGGATTTTAGTCATGAAATACCACATTTGATATGAAATGGTTGAGAGAATTTTGGATTTGGACTCAAAGGATCTGGATTCAAATTCTGACCCTACTATTGTTTTACCTTTTCACTAGCTGCTTAATCACACTGGAATTCAGTTTTCTCAATTATAAATGATGAAAGATAGACTAGGTGATCTTTGAATATCCCTCCAATCCTAGAACTGTAATCTTGATTCTTTTTTAGGTGTGAGATGAATAATAAATGAATAAACTATTTATTAACCACTTGCTATGTGAAAAGAAGTAGACTAAATATTCATTATGTAAATATAGAAATCTCAAAAACTTTACATTGTAATGGGAAAGTTATTATTATGACAGTTTAATAGAGTGATTCTGAAGACTATGCAATTTGCAATTTTAGGACTGACCTGATAGATCAGGATAGAGATACAGATTTCAGACCCATCTCGGAGAAAGTGATAGTTGAACTGCTTGAATAATAAAACTGGTAAGGGGAGAAATTAAGGAATATAATTAAAGGCAAGAGTTGGCTCTAAATTGATGGACTTCATATTTAAATTGTAAAGACAGCATGTCTATAAATATATTACATATGAGATGTATATAGAGTATATGAAAAGTAATTTTAGAAGGAAGGCATTAGTAGCCTGGTGTAATTTAGGAAAAAAAATATCTCCTAAGGGGAGAACAAAGTCTTGAAGGAAACCAGGAAAACCAAAGGCAGTGATAGTGGTAAGGTATGGAGATTGGTGAAGGCATATGTTGTTTGAGGAATGTCAGGAAGACCAGTGTAGCTGTATTGTAAAGCACAAAGAAAAGAGTAAAGTGTAAGACTAAAAAGGGAGGAAAAAATCTTTTTCTGAAGATATTTAAATGTTAGATGTAGGAGTTTATATTTGATCTTAGATACCAGGACTTATCAAGCAGCTTATTAATTAGACCTTCACTTTAGAAAAATAACCATAGCAGCTGAATTGAGGATGATTGGAATTGGGAAAAACTTGATGTACGAGATCATGTATCTTAATATTCATGTGATCAATGATGAGGACCTGAACTGTAGTGATGGTAATGTGAGTAGAGAGAAGGAGAGATATGCAAGAGAAATTATGATGGTAGAAATTAAAAGATTTGGCAAACCATTGGATATGTGGGATGACGGATATTTAAGTAATAGCTCTAGGTAACTGAGATAGTTCCAATGATCCAAAAGTTGGTAATAGTGTAGATGCTGGCTACTTGGGTTCAGTTCTTCCTATGAGGAATCATTACTCAGACTGGGGAAAGCATGGGTGATAATAAAACAAAAAAATTATTTAAAAAGTTACAAGAAATAGGAAGGGCAGGGGGCAGGAGGGATGGAGGGAGAGAGAGAGAGAGAGAGAGAGAGAGAGAGAGAGAGAGAGAGAGAGAGAGAGAGAGAGAATAGCCAAACAGCCAAACTGAAGTGGCTCTGTACTGGAGTCTAGCTCAGGTTTTTATGTGGTGCCTCTCATCAATGGGCAAAAGGGGAACTCCTTTTCTCTTACTAGACCTGGAATTAAGTAGAGGATAAAACTGAACAAGATCAGGATATAAATTTTACAATAAACAATGAATTAATGGTATTTTAAGAATGGGGATGTTCTCCATCCAAGATTACAATTGTTTCTGTTACAGTCATTATTCTCTACTTCAAGTCAATTTACATATCAAGAGTCAGTGTACATTTCCACACAAATTATTTCTGTTACATTCAAATTCTCTTCATCTTCCCCTGCATCAATAGGAGAATGCTTTTGGTGAAAGCTAAAAATTTTCTTTTGGAAATATTGAGATCTCTATAAGACAATAAAGAAGCAGTTGGTAAATCCTAACTGTAGCATAGTAAATGACAAGAGATAAAAATCTGGGAATATTTTGCGTAGAGATATTAATTGTATCCATGGGAATTGATGTGATCACCAAATGAGACAGAGAAGAGAAAAGAAAGAAAAAAAATAAACTCATGACAAAGCCTTGGGGCAATACTGCAACAAATCTTAAGGAGTTAGGAAAAAGATGAGAAGCTAAAGAATAAATGAAATGATTCATTAGTGGGAAATGCATAAATTCAAGACAATGTGGAATATCAGAAACCAAGAGAGGAAAGACAATTCAGAAAAAGGTGTGGTTAAACAGTGAAAAAATGCTGTCAGAAGATTCAAAAAGATGGATCCTGAATAAAGGTCATTGCTTTTGGGTACCAATTGTTCGCTTTGAGACAACAGTTTCTATAGAGCTATCAAGGCAGAAGGCAGATTTATAGAGGATGAGAATGAGAATGGGCAGATATTTAGATAAAGGGAAACAGAGATGTATATAGCTGGATAGTTTGGAAAATTAAAGATAAATCTTTGTCAATATTGATGAGAACTGAATAAGTTGAAAGGCAGATGAGGAGAGTTAGTGGATAGGGAGAGATTAAAGAAAAAGAAGAAGTGGTGGTTAGAATTATATCCTGAAGGAGACAATAATAAGGAGTGGGATTGAATTCATCAGTACTATAAGAATTAGTGATGAAAAAAGAAATTGTCCAAGTAACAAAGAAATGGGCCTCATGGAAATAGATTGATTTCATAACATCTATGGATTACATTCCATAGTTTTCCAGATTTAATGTTATTTTTTTCCCTAAACACTGACTAAAAACACTTTGTTCCATATTTCCAGTTTGTTGTCAGTTACACAATTGGAACAAATATTGAGAAGTGAATGGGACTTTTTGATAATGATCTTTGTTATTTCCCTTCGAACTGAATGTAGGACTATCATATCTATCTTCTCCAAATCTTCCATTTTGCAGGTGAAGTACAATGACTTGCTCAATGTCATGCAGCAATGAGGTTAACAAAGTTCATTTGTGCTGCCATTACTTAAAGGTCAAAGTCCTTTGACTAAGTGTTATATAAATAGCACTAATAATTGCAAAAACATTGTATCACATCTTTTCAGAATTGACCCTATATCAGATTAATTTTTAAAAGTTATTTTTCAATTGTTAGAAGACTGGACGACATTGTGCCAGAAGAAAAATAAACATGGATCACCATGTCACATTAAAGAGTTTTCCTGATTCATCATTCATAGGGTTGTAACTAACATGTTTCTTCTTTCTATCTTATGAGGTAGGTGTGGGTGTAGTGTACAGATAATAGGTAATTGATTTATTCTAAAAGATTCTTTTTTTCTTAAGGGTTGCTATCCTTTCTTTGTACTGCATTCTTATGATTTCATTTGAAATTGCTAATACTCCATTCAATTGGATTGGAAAATATACAACAGGGAATTCTTTGTTATAATGCCTCAGTTTTTGACAGATAAATTCAAACCATTTATTTTCCATTAATTTCCCCAATTTTTAGGGTCCATCAATTGAAATCTATTCAAAATTTTCTTGGTAGATGGTCTAAACCAGATTGAGGGTAACCAAGAGATCTCAAATCTACTGATGAGTTAAGAGGATGTCTACCCCAAGCATATGAAGACTCCTTCCTGCAAAGTAGGTGGATGGCTCTTTTAACAGTCATGAAGATCACTGAAACAGATAAGGCAGAGTGCTTAGAACTTAGGCATCAATGACACCAAAGTCATTAAGTGTACCCTGGCCTATCATCACAAGTCATCTTGACTTTTGTCCTGTCACTTAAATCTGATGGCTCTGGAAGAGAGAGTGATGTTGAGCCCTTTTAACAATCTACCATTTCTATTCAATTCATGTGCAAACATCAACCCAACTTCATTGTACATCTTTAAAATAAAGGACAAGCAGCATTAGCAATGAAAATACTTCAATTTCATAAAGAAGAAAAATGAAGGCTCTGAGAAATTATGAAATTTATCTTAAGGTCAAATGGATAATTGAGAGACAAAGACAATACAGTTTTTTTTTACTTTGAGATATATATTTTATTCAAAAGTTTAAATATTCTACAGATAGTCCATAGCTTTTCCAGTGAAAGTTCTTGTGTAGTTTACTCAGACCACTGAAATTGAAGGACATGTGGCAGATGAAGGTGACTGCTCATGGGTGATCTTCAATTAATTTTCCAGCTTTTATTACAGTGTTTTCAATGAGTCTTACCATATACAAGATCTCCTGGAGACCCTTAATAGTTTCTTTCATGTATACCAACTTCCCCAAAAGAACAATGAATAACTCAACAACCAGGAACGAATATGATAAGAAACAATGGATTTTCTATGCTTGAGACACTGTTAACTTGTCTATTTCAGACAGCTCATGTATACCAAGGAGAGCAATTATGTCTTGGAAGGTCTTATAATCCTACAGAATCTTTTGCTCACCTTGGGCAACATCATAGTGCTCACTGTCAACAGTGTTGGGTTCTATGATCTGAGAGGTGGAGTCCAGACAACTCACTTTATGGTAAATACCCAACTTAGCAATGACCTGGGACAGTACAGTGACAGCATTCAAATGCTTAAAAGTGATGCCAAGAGAAGAATCAGTTAAGTTATCAGCAGGCCCATAGGTGATAAAACCATTCTTGGTTGTATTGGTTGCATGTTACCCATATCAGGGCCATGTGAATTGGTCACGTTTAGCAAAATGTATTCTGCCTAGTAAAGCCTGTGAAACAGCCAGAATGAATGAAAAGATATTATCTACAAAAAGTAATCATGACACTTTTAGTCCCTGAAATTTTCATTTACAGTGAGTCTAGACCAGGCTACCTGGGCCCAAGTGTTAGGTTGTTCATTCATATGAATATATACCAACTATATACCATATACCTTCTTGGAAGTAGCATCCATCAGATTGATGGCACAGACTTAATTATCTCAAAGTACAAGTCCTTGACTTTTTAGGTCCTTTCCTCAATATCGGCAAACACAGATTAAACACCATGAACTTTTGGTAACATTTTTGATTAACTGCATAATCAATATAGTCTTTTCCACACCTGTATCATCAATAGATCAATTTTATCACTCAGCATAAGGGACCATAAGATCTACAACTTTGTTGCTAGTGAACAAGATTTCTTGCTCCACACTCATTTCTAGAAACTTAGCAAACTGGTTTTGATTGGACCCCTTTCATTGATAGGTTCCCCAGTCATATTCATGATTTTTCTAAGTTCTCAAGTCCCACAGGGATTCTGATTGGGACACCAGAATCCAGGATAATCTACCCTCTCACCAATCCTTCAGTACCACCTGAACTGTACTTTCAATCCAGATGTTGGATGACCTCTAGTACTATCCTGATTTCCCAGTTCTGAACTTTAAGAGCATAGAGTTTGAGAGGGAGATCATTATAAAAATATACATCCACCCTGTCCAGATGACAGCCATGATGTGATCCTGAGTGCCCAGCTCTTGGCAGCAGAGATGTCTGGGTTACATAGATCCCATTCTCCCATAGCAAGGTCGAGCCTGAAGCAATTGCTGAAGGAATCAGGCCCAGAAGGGTCTTGAAGTCAAGTCACAGACCAAACATGGCAGAGATTGATAGAGACTGCAGAGATAGTATTTTCAGCCAATTCTTTAATTCTCAAGCTAGTAATCTTTTCACTTCACATAATTGATACTTGTGCCTTAGTTTCACTACTTAGGGTGTTACTTTTCTGTTTTTCTTCAGGCATTTCAGCCCTGTCTGACTTTTCTTGATGCCTATGCAGCTTTCTTGTCAAAGAAACTGGAGTGGTTTACCAATTCCTACACCAGTTCACATTACAAACAAAAATCTGAGACAAATATAGTTAAATTAATTGCCCAGGGTTACACAAGCCAGATTTGAACTCAGGTAGATGAGACTTTCTAATTCCAGACCCAACATTCTATCCACTGCACAACCTAGTTGCTCGGTTACTACTTTAGTAGATATCTAGAGGGTTAAGAAGAAGAAAGACTGGGTGTTTCTCAAAGTTCTCTTAGGTATGATTACATGGACTGAGATAAAATTAAAGTACTTGAAGTCACCTAAACCAGGGTGACACAAAAATACTGTGGGATTTCCTCATCAGCATCACTATCACTAAAATTTATAAAGTCCTGGTTTTATACTTACTGTCTCATTTAATCCTCACAATAACCCTTCATTTTTCTGATGAAAAAAAAATTGTGACAAAAAAGATAAGTAATTAAGATTTCCCTTACAGCAGACCCAGTGCTCTATCTAGTTGCCCCAAAGATAGGAATTAAATTCAAAATACAGTTACTAGCTGTGTGACAATGAATAAGTCATTTAATCATTGTTTATTATTACCTCTGTTCTTCATTAATTCTAATTTCTCATCCTTCATCGTAAAATAGAGATTAGTACCAACACTTACCTCCCATCTTAATATTTATTAGTTTAAAGGATGATTTTTATATCTATCTATGTTGCAAACCTTAAAGCATAGATAAAGGCTACCATGTACTAGCAACAGGAGCAACATCAGATACAGAGGCAGGAAAACTCAGTTGACTTGCTCTAGGGACTTAACAATTGTTAACTAATATTGGGCAAATCATTTAATTTTTTTCAGCCTCAATTATCTCTTCCATAAAATTGGAATAATAATAGAACCTGTCAACCATAGTTGTTTTAGGGATTAAATGAAATAATTGCAAAGAGCTTGACAAAACTTCAAAGCATTAAATAAATATTAGTCTTATTTTTATTATTAATCAATTGACTTGTTTTGATCTCATTGACCCCCATCCTCCTTTAGTCCTTCATAAAAATATCATTAAAAATAAGATTGTATTTAAGAATGAGATTTATATTTCTAGACCATTTTATTCCCATTGAGTTGAAGAATTAAGCAAGAGCTACATAAAGAAGAGATCTTTCTAAGCAATCATGTATAGCTAGGTTGGGGCAAGAAGTATATAATCTAATGAAAAACAGAGCTTGTGCAGAATACTTGGTCATTGTATGGGAAACCTCTAGTTTCTACTGGCGAAGTAGAGAAGGAGAAATAAGTGATCTTTAAAAGAGAGAAGCAACTCTACCCTTTTCTCTTTTTCCATGACTATTCTGATGGCATATTATAATTCTAAAACTTTATAAGAGAGATTACCTTTCTCCAATATGGCTGAATATCAACTGGAGAGAGAGAGAGAGAGAGAGAGAGAGAGAGAGAGAGAGAGAGAGAGAGAGAGAGAGAGACTGAGACAGATACCGAAACACAGAGACAGAGTCAGAGCCAGAGTCAGTGAGAGTGAGAGTGAGAGTGATTTTTTTTTTGATCCGCAAGTTGAATTCCTTGGTTTATCAAACAGTATAATACCATAATTATTTACTGCTGTCACTTTTTCACCTAATTCTATTTCATCAATCTACCACTGTATTTCTTAGATAGTACCAAACAGTTTTGACTAGTGATGTTTTATAGTACAATTTTATATCTTTTATGACTAGATCACTTTCCTTTCCATTTGTTTATAAATTCCCTTGATATTCTTGACCTTTTCTTCCTCGATATGAATTTAGTTATTATTTTTCTACTAGCTAAATTTCTTTGAAAGTTTAATTATTATGGCACTAAATAAGTAATTTTAATATAATGACCAACTGACATTTTCCCAGTTATTTAGATCTGATTTCATTTGTGTTAAAAGTGTTTTATATTCATTTTTTATGAAGTTTCTGAGTCTGCCTTGGTAGTTTGAGTCCCAAGTATTTTATATTGTCTGAAGTCATTTTAATTCTTGCTATATATTGTTAGTCATATATAGAAATGCTGAGGAATTATTCAGGTTTACTTTATATCCTGTGACTTTGCTAATTGTTTCCAGTACCTTTTAGATGATTTTCTAGGGTTCTCTAGATAGAGACCCCCACCCCAACTCCACACACACACACACACACACACACACACACACACACACACACACACACACACCAGTAGAGTTTTGCTGTCTATGTCTCATTTTGCTTCACCTCTAAGAATTTGGATGTTATACTGATTTTTGCATACCAGTTTATAACTGAAACTACTTCATTGTCTATGCTTCCTTGCAGAAGGATACAGTTTCCTTCCTTATCAGTTTTAATGAGATATATTTTTCTTTATTAAAGATTTTATTTCTTTTGAGTTTTACATTTTTCCCCTAATGTTACTTCCCTCCCTCCACCCCCCATAGAAGGCAATTTGTCATTCTTTACATTGTTTCCATGGTATACATTGATCCAAATTGTGTATGATGAGAGAGAAATCATATCCTTAATGAAGAAACATAAAGTATAAGAGATAGCAAGATCAGACAATAAAATATCAGTTTTTTTCCTAAATTTAAGATAACAATCCTTGGTCTTTGTTCAAACTCCACAGTTGTTTCTCTGGATACATATGGTATTCTCCATTGCAGAGAGCCCCAAATTGTCCCTGACTGTTGCACTGATGAAATGAGCAAATCCATCAAGTTTGATCATTACCCCCATGTTGCTATTAGGGTGTACAGTGTTTTTCTGGTTCTGCTCATCTCATTCAACATAAGTTCATGCAAGTCCCTCCAGGCTTCCCTGAATTCCAGAACAATAGTGGGATATATATATATATATATATATATATATATATATATATATATATATATATATATATATATGTATGTATCATAGTTTGCTAAGCCATTCCCCAATTGAAGGACATTTACTTAATTTCCAAGTCTTTTCCACCACAAACAGGGCTGCTATGAATATTTCCGTACAAGCGATGTTTTTACCCCTTTTCACCATCTCTTCAAGGTATAGACCCAGTAGTGATATTGCTGGATCAAAGGGTATGTACATTTTTGTTGGTATTTGGAAATAGTTCCAAATTTCTCTTCAGAAAGGTTGAATGAGTTTCAACAATGTAATAGTGTCCCCAATTTCCCACAACCTTTCAACAATGATAATTATGCTTTCTGGTCATATTGGCCAGTCTGAGAGGTGTGAGGTGGTACCTTAATGAGATCTACTTTTGCAACTTCTTTGTCTGAGAAAAATATTGCTACCCTGGCTTTATTTACTTCACTTGGGGCATAATATTTTCTGCTGCAGTCTTTTATCTTTTCTCTGCTTCAAAAATACTTCTTGTAAGCAACATATTGTTGTGGTTTTGAATCCACTCTGCTATCTTCTTCCATTTTATGGGAGAGTTCATCCCATTCATAATAACAGTTGTTATTATTAACTCTTTATTCTCCATCATGCTCTCTACCCTCAATTTCTATTTTCCTCTTCTAACTTATCCCTCCTGCTCAGTGTTTACCATGAGCCTCAATGTGTTCCTCTACTTCTATTCTTTTTCTTTACCTTTTCCCTTTTCCTTTCCCCTTTATGTTTCCCTCCCTTTTATCAGTCCCTCTTTCCTTCCCCTTGCCTTTCCCTTCTTTATATTTACTTAAAAGTTAAGATAAAGTTTTAAACTCAACTGAATATGTGTTAATCCCTCTTTTAGGTAAATTCTTTGAGAGTAAGATTCAGTGATTGTCACCTCCTCTCTTCTTTTCCTACATTGCAATAGGTCATTTGCATGTCTTCACTAGATGGTATTTGCCTCATTCAAACTCTCTCCCCTCTCTTTACAATTCTTACCCTTTTTTAATGAAATAATTTTTTATTGTTTATTACTATTATTAATATTTTAAATCTTATAAATATTTTGTTTTTCCCAACTACATACAATGATAATCTTTGTAAGGTTTTTATTTTTGCATTTTTTCTCTCTCCCTCCCTTTCTTTCCCTTGCCCCAAAAGAATGCAATCTAACATAGGCTTTAAATTTTCAACATAGATCAAAATTGAATGTGTTGTGAGAGGAGAATCAAATTCAAGAAGAAAAAAGAAAATATTACAGATAACACAGTTGCATAATATATAAAAAAGTTTTTTAAAAATTGAAGATAATAAGCTTTAGTCTTCATTTCAGCTACACAGTTCCTTCTCTGAATATTAATGGTATTTTCCATCACAAGTCCCTTAAAATTGTTTTTGAATATAGTACTGCTGAAATGAACAACTCCATCATGGCTTATCATCACACCATGTTGTTCTGGTTCTCTTCATTTCACTCAATATCAATTCATGAAAGTATTTCCAGGCTTTTCTGAAATCCCATCTCTCATGATTTCTTATAGAACAATAGTGTTCCATCACATACATATACCACAATTTGTTCAGCCATTCTCCAATTGATGGGCATATACTCAATATCCAAATCTTCACCACTGCAAAAAGAACCACCACGAATATTTTTCATATGTATGGAATTTTTATCCTATTTCATGATCTCTTTAGGATACAGTAGTATTGCTGGATCAAAGGACATGCACATTTTTATTGGGCATAACTCCAACTTGCTTTCCAGAAAGTTTGGATCAATTCACAAATCTACCAAAAATACATTAGTGTCTCAGTTTTCCCAGATTCCCTCCAATATTGATTATTATCCTTTCTAGTCAATTTGGCCTATCTGAAATGTACCTTAGAGATGCTTTCATTTGGAATTCTTTAGTCAATAATAATATAAAGCAATTTTTCATATTATGATATGATAATGGCCTTTTCCTATCCTTTGACCATATATCAAGTAAGATAATATTATATATATATATATATATCTTTTTATAAATTTTAATCAATTCCCTATATATTTTAGAGTCCTTTGTCAGAAACACTAGTTATAAAACTTGTTTCCTAATTTGCTACATTACTTTAATCTTGGTTGTAGTTGGTTTTTCTGTGCAAAAACTTTTTAATTCAATATAATCAAAATTATCCAGTTTTTTAAATGTTCTCTATCTCATCTTTGGTCATAAACTCCTCCACCTTCCATGGATCTGATGGGAAAACTCTTCCATGTTCTCCTAATTGGGTTATAATATAGTCTTTTATGTCTAAATCCTGGCCTCATTTTGTACCTTATCTCAGTATAAGGTATGAGATACACTTTTATGCAGAGTTTCTGCCATCCTATCTTCAGGTTTTCTCAGAAGTTTTTACTGAAGGGTGAGTTCTTATCCCAGAGGATAGATCATTTTACAGCTATCATCTAATCTATACCATTGATCCACCACTTTATTTCTAACCCAGTAAAAGTTTTGATGACTTATTGCTGTGATGCCCTGACCAGCAGGGGATCCATTCAGCTCAAGAGAGGACAGTGTGTGGAATGTGGGGTGGAAAGTCAGTAGGAATCTGACAGAGCCGACTTATTGAAAATATCAAACAGTTCTTATAGAAGAAAACCACAAATTAGCATACAGAATAAAAACAAGGATGTAACTTTGTTATGGTCAGGAATTAACCCAGCAGGATGTGACCTAGGTCAGGAAACAGGGCTTTCCAACAAGAGAGGCCATGAATGATGCAATTGTGTAATCAAAACAGAGTTCCATGGAAGCTTTCAACTCAAGGGTCTCCAGAGCTGAGGTTGTTTGGCCATAATTGACCTCTCATATCAAACTTGCTTGAGTAAGCTTGTGATCCCCCAACCTGATGCTCAACCTGTGTAACACCATCCTGAATTCTGTTGATAGCATATATAGTGTCTTTGGTGACAAAAAAATACTTTGAAAAAACTTGGTAAACAACAAAGTAGAAAGGTCAAGAGAATCAATATAAGACATAGTTGTATAATATTCTGGGCCCAATGCCCAAAGAGGGTGGGATGATGAAACCACTTAATTATCTTATTGGCCTGTCTTTTCAGGAATCAAGTCTCACTTGGGAGGCTTCTTGAATTTCTTTAGTCAACTTATACAAAACATCAATACCAAAAGATAATTTTAAAAATGAGAGACAAACAATAAATGATCAATATCATCATTGCAACAAAGCTGAAATTATTACTTCTATTTCTGTTTCTATAATACCATGTAACCATGTACAGGTGGAAAATGCAACTAATCATACAATGTCTTGCTCAAATCTATATATTCTTCCCCAACACAAATTGTTTATTACAGAAGTTTGTAATGTATTAATCAAATGATAAAGATTTTCATAAAGTCTTCTGAACCTTGAGTGCTCTAGTGACATTTTCTGACAATTCTTGAATAAATTTTGCTTCTATCTTTTTCTTATTCATCACTTCTTTACATATATATGCTCAAATAATGCAATTGTAACAATTAAGGATTTTTTCCTTCTTTCTCTCAGTAATGATTATAGGTGTGATACTATTTAAGTCAGAAAAATAATCCCGAACATTTCAACATTTTTCTTTGATATTTTCAATAGTAACTTTGTATATCCCAAATAAATTTTCAGCTTCTCCTATCAAAATAACTTCAGTCTTACTTTTGTAGCTAAAGTGTTTTTCAGTCAAGGTTTTATTCTTATCATCCAAAGTCAAATAATTAATGAATACAAAGCTTTATTTAGGCATAGTATTGTATCTGCCTTCCCCACATTCCCTCTTTTCTGTTTATGTAGGAATATTTTTTATTTTTTTATTTTTCTTCTCAATTATAGGTTTGATCTGTGGGATTATAAGGAATGCCTGTAATATGTTTTATGTTGTATAAACAGAGTTGTTTAAATTCCATAGAAGTACATTCAGGGCCATTATCTGTTTTATAAGTTTTGGTATCTCTGCAAAAAAATGTAACAGATGATCAATCACAACTTGAGTATCCTCTGAACTTTCTGCTGTTGCCATTGTATATGAACTAAATGTAACTACAGTAACATGAATAGATTTTATTTCTTCCAAAAGGTGCATAATGACACACATCCATCTGCCATAACTTATTAAGAGTCTGGCCTCCAGGATTCTTAAAACCATTTGTAGGGGTAAGTAAATACCCTTTTTGGAGAGGATTTTACTATATTCCTACCTTGCTTTCTGGTTATATTAAATTGTTTCCTTAGTAAAGAGACATTCTGATGAAAATTTTTGCTTCTACTAAGCTTATAAGGTGTGGAAGTGTTAATTGATTGGTTCTATGATTATCTATCTATCTATCTATCTATCTATCTATCTATCTATCTATCTATCTATTATAGATCCAGATAATCCAGGATGGGATTTTATAACCATTTCTAATAACTCCTAGTAATTCTTTAAAGAGTTGACATAACACTGCCTCAGTGCTATGATTAATAAAGGTTGTTACTATACATCTAATGCCATGATAATAATACTATTTGTAAAAATTAAGAAGTGGTAGTCATTCTCTTAATACAAATCATATAGCATATATTTTTGTATAGCTGTAAAAGGAGTATATAATTTCTTTTTTATTATTGCAATATGCTTGGACATATAGGTTTACAATGAGGTTCATAATATTGTTTAAAAATTTCAGACAACCCAGAGGGTCATAACTTCTGATATTGTTCCCTCATTGTATTTACAAAGAAATTAATTCTAATTTTAGATATTATTAATTCTTAACCTATGTGAAACATAAGATTCCCAGGCTGATATTTCAGTCTTAAAGCAAAAACAAAACAAGTTTTCTTAAAGTTAACCTTAGCTCTGAATATCTTTTACACAAAAATTTCTTATTCATCTTATTGTTATGAGCTTGTTTTCCTTTTATTCCAAATATACTCCTATTTACAAAAAGAAAATAAGATTCTATATGAATTTAGGTTTAAATATAAATCAATTTCTAAAAACTCAATGTAATTTTTTACCAACGTAGTGTTACAAGATACATATATAATTTTAAATAGATATAATTTCATAAACATGAGCTGGAAAAAATTTTCAGAAACTCTCTGGACCAAAAAGACCTGGAAAGAGATATAATCTTTTGGCAAGGGTTTCTCTAATTTTCTTATAACAAATTTTTTCAAATGTGATGAATGACACCATAATTCATTTATATTTTGTTATTGCAACATAATTTTAAATTTTCAAATAAAAATTGCTTGAATCTATACAGTTTGCTAGTTATACATAATAACGTTTTCAATTTAAAGTATATTCCCTTTACTCCCTCAAACTTTTAAATAAATACAATTCTTAAGACCAGATGTTTCTAAAAATTTTTATGATTACAAGATTTTTTAATACTTCTCTTAATAATCTTATAAGTTCCCAAACTCATATTCAAAATTACCTTAAACTTTTTTTCAAAATATAAAAGTTTGCAAATTCTTTTTATCTGTATCAGTGCTATTGTAATTTCTCAAAGTCTATGCCAAACAAAGGTTTTGGCAGACTCCCAGCCTCTATCAAGGTCATTCTGACCCTATCTATATTAGCATTCCCCATAGTTCTTTTTCCTCCTATGACCATGGAGATGCCAAAAAAAATTATAAGAAAAAAATTTATATTTTACAAATTCAATTACATGTATTTTTAGATAACTTTGTTCACAGGATTACACATTTAACCAATATAACCAATTTGAAGAAACAGTTAACATTTACTTAGCAATTACTTTCATATCAAAACTTTTCACTTTATGGGGATTATTAATTTTCAAATCAATTCACTGCCCGATATTGTAAAAGTGGTGATTTAATGCAATTTTCAGATGATCCCAACCTCATTTAAACACATATTGCCATTTCCTTTCTCCTCTTCCTATTTGATTTTCAAATCATTTTCTCAAGGCTCCCCAAATTACAAAATTGTTCCCTTTATACAACGTCAAACCTTCTCAGACCTTCTTTCTACATGGTTGAACTAACTTCCCTACTTCACAAATTATTAAAACCCCCAACAGTCTCTATATGACTTTTCCTATTTCCTTGCAACCCTATTTTCTCCATCAAAATCTTTGCAGAACCTATTACTCAGACTGAACTACTTACATATTCCCTTAATATACTGTTCCATTATTCTTTTCCATAAATTCTTTTATTAAGATCCGTCAAGAAAAATAATTTTAAGGACAATTTCAATTTCATCTAGATCCCTCATATGTATAATTTGCCAAATAAGTAAGCAAAACTCTGTTGGACAACCAGATCAGAAAACAAGCAAAAGAAAATAAGAAAAATTAATAGAATCCCTTCTTTCCCTTAAACAATATGACTCTCAGAAAAATCTCCTGTGGTGCCAATCATGAGTTTTTGAAAAAAGAAAAAGCCAGTTTTGAAAAGAGAGAAAGGAAAGAGGACCAGCCAATCAGAATACAAAGATATGACAGCAAGTTTGACCATGCTAAGAGAAAGCTAAGAGCTTTCTGCTGCCTGTATTTTAAAACATACACATAGAAACACATAAACAGAAGCAGAGCACATTGAACCAGAGAGGCCTCCAAACCCAGGGGGAAAGTCCACCTGGTTCTCACAGTAGAGAAAATACATAGAACATTTAATATATCACAATACATTTTTCCATAAAAGGGTATTAATATTTAACACTTCTAGATTTTAACTAGTATAATATTTTTAATTTTTTTTTATTTTATATATATTTATATTATACTTATTTTTTGTATAAATGATGTTTTTATACATTATTAAAATATTCTTGTTTAAGAGAAAACATAATACAACTTCCCCCAAAAAATATAGACCTTCCTGAGCAATAAAGTAAAGGAAAGAGGAAAAAATTAAAACTAAAATTAATAATAATAATAATAATAATAATAATAATAGGGGCAGCTAGGTGGTGGAAAGGACAGAGCACTGGTCCTAGAATCAGGAGCACCCAGGATTAAATCTGGCCCCAGACAACCAACAATCATCCAAGTGTGAGGTCCTGAGCATGCCACCCAACCCTATTTGCCCCGAAACCCCTCATTAAATAATAATAATAATAATAATAATAATAATAATAATAATAATAATAATAATAATAATGTTGCTTCAATCTGTGGTCCAACACCACCAGCTCTGTCCCAGGTTGTTCACATTCTTTTAACAAAAGCTACTTCCATATTTTTCTACCATTGTCATTACTGATTGCAACTCCCTCCATTCATACTTTCCTGATACCATACACTATATTTTCTCTCTCCTTTCACTCTGTTCCTCTTCTTAAATGTGTTGTAGGGTAGCTGAGTGGCATAGCAGACTGATCACCAGCCCTGGGGCCAAAAGGCCCAAGTCCACATACCACCCCTAAGGTCCAGCAACCACCCAGCCTTGTGGTCCCAGATAGGCCATCCAATTCCAACCCCTTGCAAGAAGTAAAAAATGAAATGTGATATATCTGGCCAATTTCCCCCATGGTCCACTCTCTCCTCCATCACTCACATCCCCCCCCCCTTCCTCCTATATACCTTCTGTTCTTATTACTCTACATGTCTACACCCCATTGAATAAATATGTTGTTTCCTCTCTGAGCCAC
Source organism: Macrotis lagotis (assembly GCF_037893015.1). NCBI lineage: Eukaryota > Metazoa > Chordata > Mammalia > Peramelemorphia > Peramelidae > Macrotis > Macrotis lagotis. Next base: position 65,263,898 of record NC_133660.1, on the reverse strand, counting down.
CTCTGATGAGAGTGAAGGTTCCCTCCATTTCCACTTGCCTTCCCCCTTCTGTATAATTGAAATAGCTCATTGTAATAAAAATTTATTATATGAAATATCTTAACCTATTCCACTTCTCCTCTTTTACTCTCATTACATTTCATTTTTAGCCACTGACTCCATTTTTACAATATATTATATCCTGAAATTCAGCTCTCTCCTGTGCTTCAACTATAAAAGCTTCTTCTACCAGCTCTATTAAATGAGAAGTTTCTTATGGACATTATCAGTATCATTTTCTATGCAGGAATAGATGTAGTTCATCATCATTAAGTCCCTCATATTTTACCCTTCTCCTCCACTCTCTATGCTTCACCCTTGTCCTGTATTTGAAGATCAAACTTTCTGTTCAGCTCTGGTTGTTTCAACAGGAACAATTGAAATTCCCCTGGTTTGTTGAAAGTCCATCTTTTTCCCTGGAAGAGGACATTCAGTTTTGCTGAGTAGTTGATTCTCAGTTGAATTCCCAGCTCTTTTGCCTTCTGGAATATTATATTCCAAGCCCTATGAGCTTTTAATGTAGTTGCTGCTAAGTCCTGTGTAATCCTGACTGCAGCTCCACAATATTTGAATTGTGTCTTTCTGGCTGCTTGCAATATTTTCTCTTTTACTTGGGTGTTCTGGAACTTGGCTATAATATTCCTGGGGGTTGTTTCTTCAATTTCTTTATCTGAAATGGAGTTATTTAAATTTTTTATTTCCTTTTCTGCTAATCTGGGCAGTTTGTATTTTTGTAAATAGTCATCTTTTTCTCTCAGTTTATCAAATTTATTGCCATACATTTTGGCAGAGTAGCTTCAAATTATCTTTTTAATTTCCTCCTCATTGGTGATTAGTATACCTTTTTTATTTCTGAAACATTTGTTTTTATTACTTCTTTTGCTAAATCAAATAAACCAAAGGTTTATATATCTTATTGATTTTTTCCATGCAATCAATTCTTAGTTATATTCATTGGATCAGTGGTTTACTTGTGTCAGTTTATTATTCTTTCCCTTTAATTTCAGAATTTCCAATTTGGTATTGGGGACCTTTATTGATCTCTTTATGTTATGATTGTAATATCTTAGAGATAAAATTTCCCCCCAAAACTACTTTGGTATCCCATCAATTTTTGTATGATGTATCCCTGTTATCATTTTATTGGATGAAATAATTCATTATTTCTGTGATTTGCTGTTTGATCCATTCATTCTTTAAAATTAAGTTATTTAGTTTTCAATTAAATTTTGGTGTGTCTTTCTATGACTTTTTCTTATATGTAATTTGCATTCCACCTTGATCTGAAAAGTATGCATTTATTATTTCAACCTTTCTGCATTTGATTGAAAGATTTTTATGTCCAAGTACATAGCTAATTTTGGTATAGGTGTCATGTACTGCAGACAAAAAGGTTTATTCTTTTCTATCTCCATTAAATTTTCCTTCAGATTTAAGTTTTCTAGGATTTTATTCATTTTCCTAATGTTCTTCTTACTTATTTTGTCATTAAAGGTATCTAGTTCTGAGAGAGGGAGTTTCAAGTCCACTATTACTGGAGTTTTGTTCTCTAGGTCTCCTTGTAATTCATCCAGGTTCTCCTCTATGAATTTGAATTCCATACCACTAGATGCATATATAACTTCATTGTTTATGGTGCCTTTTTAAGAAGATGTAGCTTTAATTAGAAAAAAAAAATTATGTATTAAAAAAGAAAGGAGGACATAAAAAGAAACATGTATTTTCCTTCCTTATCCCTTTTAATGAGAACTCTTTTTGTTTTTCACTACCCCTGAATTTTTTACTTCAGCTGCTGCATAATATATTTTGCTCCAGTCTTTGACTTTTAACATGCCAGTAGCAATCTGCTTCAAATGTTTCTTGTAAACAACAGATTCCTGTTTTTAATCCATTCTATTATCATCTTCTGTTTTATGGGAGAGTTCATCCCATTCGTATTTATAGTTGAAATTCCTAATTCTGTATTTCTCTCCATGTATATTCCCTCCCTTCTGAATTACCTCATTTATACTTCTCTCTTTGCTTCCCTTGTATCTTTCCTTACCAAAGTACTCCCTATATCCCTTTAAGTCTAAAAGGACTCAAACAGTATGAAAAGTTGAGCACACTGGATAATATTTGTCTTGGAGATAAAAAAAATTCCATCAGATGTCAGAGCTAAATTGATATATTTAAAGTCTTATAAATGAAAGACCAAAAAAAAAATTCTTTTTCATATGACCTTAGACTGTTAAACTAGATACAATGATTAGAAAGAATAAGAGGTAGATTTTTGCTAGTTCTTACCTCCTTAATCCAACCTTCCTGAGTTTAGGGTCTATGCAAAAAACATCCAGGATTTCAGTCTCTGTGTGTTGAAGTAATATCATGCTGCATAGAATATATATTTCCTTTTAGTTTCTATGTCTTTAAGTTCTTCCATTATTTCCTATCACTTCTTTTTTCATAAAGATGGTTCTGAGGAAAAGAAAATCTGACTAGGGGAGCAGAAATGGTCAAGGATTGCTTCTACAAAATAATTAAGGAAAAGCAAAATTAATTTTCTTTTTTCACAGACACTACTTTTGCTTTATTTTCACTATACCGTTGCCTTCCCTTTTATCAGTCCATTCTTCCCTACAGTTCAATATTATTTGATATTGTCTTTTTTTTTTGATGGAACTGTAGTTTTAACATCTGTGTAGAGGTTTCATTTGTGTTGCGTAGGGAAAAGTTCCAGGAACATGCTAACTTCATGTTGCCATCTTGGTCCCCCCCTCCCCCAGAAAGTAAATTACTGATATTTTATTTAGAATTTCCTTTTAGTCACAGAATATTTAAAATGTAACTTTATATCTGTGAATGGTCTAGAGTTGTTTTGTGAGTGTATTTCATATAGGAAAAAAAGAGTCTTTTAAGATATTTTTGGCAATGGGGAAATGATTTTCATCATTTTTCTTTTTTTAGCTTCTATTCTTCCAATGGTAAATGTGAACATACAGTAGCTAAATGTGTTACTAAGGCTTAATTGGACTGTCAGACTAAATTTCTCTCACTCTGTTAGTATAACATTGGATGACTTAGTTCTGAAAATAAATATTTTACACGAAACATCATTATCCATATTTCTGCATAATAGTTAGAAGATATATGAGTATTGCTAATCATAGAATAAAATGGATGAGTAAATGAGGAGCCTCAGAAATACATAACTGATATGAGTTACATGCTACATAAATAAAATACAAAGATGAGAATGTCAAGAATTTCAATTCGTCTATTAATGAGGAAGAAGTAACTAGCAGATAGCCTTCTACAACAGAAACTTTTCCTAGCAGTTTGGAAAGGGGGAAAAATCACAAGTAATGCAAACCAAACCCCTTCAAATAATAAAAGATTACTTAAAATGTCCATAGAGTATGATTTCCACTGTAGCTTATAAAAATGGTGGTCTTTAATTTCAGCCACAATTTATTTTCAGAGAAAATTCTGTTGTGATTCATTTGCCTCTTCCAACCTTAAAAAAAGCAACAACAACAAACCATAGAGAAGGAAAAGAAAAAATATGAAGTTTACCAAGACTTAAAAAAATAACATAAGCTATCTTTCATGTCTAATATTTTAACTTCAAGTCAAAATATCTTTTTCTAATCTTTTGCCTCATTAATATTTTCCTGTTATCTTAGAATTTTCATTGTTATTGGAAACTTAGTTTTCTCAAACTTTACAACAAACTGCTAAGTAGTTTATTTTCTTCCCATTCCTGTTCCCATTTAACTTTGCTAGTCATTTTTTTCACTTATTATCTTGAGAAATTGTACTTTAAATCTATGATCCTATTATTGTAGCCTTGAATGGCACCCAGTGAGCAGGAGATAAATAATGATCCTGAATAGAAGGATGAGAAGGGATAGAAAGTTAAGATAAGACTTAGATTCCTAGGGCACTAAGACTCACTATAAAGAATCAGAGGTGAGTTGTTAATATAAGTTATCTTGATTCAACTTCTATAGATATCTCTCTAATTCTAAATTTCAGCAACACTGCTGTCATCTAATAATAATGATGATCTTTTTAGTGCTCTCACATTTATAAAGTGCTTAACAAATATTATCTCATGTTACTCTGATACCAACCCTGAGAAGATCCCTATTTTACAGAGAAGGAAATCAATGACTAAGTTAGTTGTCTAGAGAAATACTACTAGTCAAAATCTAAGGTTAAAATTTTGTTCAAGGTTTTCTGATACCAGGCCCAACATGCTATTCAATGTACCAACTAATTACTAAAGTGGCATTTCAAGTCTAAAATATAGATGTGAGGGAGCATGTCTAAAAGGACTTAAACAGTATGAAAAGTTGAGCACACTGGATAATGTTTGTCTTAGAGATAAAAAAAATTCCATGAGATTTCAGAGCTAAATTGATATATTTAAAGGCCTATCAATGAAAGACCAAAATAAAATTCTTTTTCATATGACCCTAGACTGTTAAACTAGATAAAATGATTAGAAATAATAGGAGGTAGATTTTTGCTAGTTCTTACCTCCTTAATCCAACCTTCCTGAGTTTAGGGTCTATGCAAAAAACATCCAGGATTTCAGTCTCTGTGTGTTGAAGTAATATCATGCTACATAGAATATATATTTCCTTTTAGTTTCTATGTCTTTAAATTCTTTCATTATTTCCTATCACTTCTTTTTTCATAAAGATGTTTCTGAGGAAAAGAAAATCTGACTAGGGGAGCAGAAATAGTCAAGGATTGCTCCTACAAAATAAATAAGGAAAAGCAAAATCCATTTTCTTTTTCCACAGACACTACCCTTAACCAGAAAATATTTAAAAACCCAGGTCATAGTATTCTTTATATAACAGAAAGATGTTTCATTTAATTTGTTTTCTCAATAACTGTGATGATCATTGTATAAATTGCTCATCTTGTGCCCAGCATCGTGTATTTGCAAATATTTGAAAGTCATGAGTGTAGCCTGTGACTATGAAGCCAATTTTCTGTTTGTGCAAAACTAAGAAGAAATACAATATGGAAAGCATATATTGAAATTTTTGATATGTTTCACTATAGGCTTGTGGATGTTCAAAATAAAGTGGAACATCAGAGCATATTGAAGAAACAGCCTTCCATGGAAATTGCTTCCATCTCTGTTTTCCTTGTTTCTTGAAGGGGTTAGATAGAGTTTACTGTGGTGATCCAATGTCTGTCTATTTTATTATTCAATAGACTCCTGACTTACTTGGAACAAACACTCTAACTTCGAGGTTCAGCAGCAGATTAAGCACACTTTTTTTTAAAAAATTAACTCAGTGCTGAACTTCCTGTCTTTTCATTGAGCTTTTTGTTATTTATGAGCATTCTAGATTTTTCAGTTGCATCATGTATAATTTTCCCAGATCTTCTTCCAAAATCAATATTGTGTTGATATGATTATGCAGTAATTTTTATTAGTTGTAAACAAGAATATGTATATACATACACACATATATATTTAGGCATATATGTACATGCATATCTGTATACATGTATATACATCCTATGATTAATTGCAAAGTCTACTATTATTCATAACATTAAAGAGATAAATAACATCTTAACGGAGGATTTGAATAATGTGATCAACAAAATTGGAGGTTTTAGGGGAAGCCTGTATAGGTTTCAAGAACAACGAAATGCTGTGATTTTTGTTGGCAATCATATTAACTAAATCTTAGGAAAAATTAGGAACATGGAATAGAGGAAGGAGGCCTTGGTATTAGGCTTAGTGGGCCTGGATTTTCATTTGTTTTTGATAGTGAGTTGGTTAAGATTGTATACTCAACCACAAAACCTCTCTCTCTCTCTCTCTCTCTCTCCACTTTTTCTTTCTTCCATCTTCTCTCTCTCCCGTCCTTCCTATCTTTTTTACCTTCCTTCATTCTCTCTTTCTCTCTTTTCTTCCTTCCTTCTTTTTTTCTTCCTTCTTCTTTTTCCTTCCTTCCTTCCTTCCTTCCTTCCTTCCTTCCTTCCTTCCTTCCTTCCTTTCTTCTCTGAAATGACTGAACCAGAAACAACAATATCATTGATCTTAGAGAACTGTATTAAATGAGATAATATTTTAAAGTGTTTTGTCCAGTTCTTTGCACATATTAAACCCTTAACCACTACATTTTCTTCTCTCTCTATTGCCCTCAAAACATTCTTACATTAAAAATTGTCTGCAGGAGTTTTTCTCACCCTAAAACTGCTTAATATACTGATTTTGGCATACTTGCCAGCAACTCAGCATCTACTTTCCATTTCCAATGCATTCGCTCTGATGAGGGCATCTTTTCCAGATCAAGGAGGAAACTGTTGGCATCTCTCATTCCCTGAATCCAAATAGTTAAGTTTCAGAAACTTTTACTAACTGCAGGGAGGTTTCTCTTAATACATGGATACATTTCTTTATCTATCTATCTAAATGTTACAGGCCTCATTATAATATAAGGACCTTAAGGGTAGGATCATTTCTTTATTGTTGCCTTAATCAGTATTTTTTTTAAACAATACTCTCTATATATGGTTGGTACTGAACAAATGCTTCAGAATTTAAATATTCTATTCCAAGCAAAATGCATCCTCTGAGATAACATTTTTTTTCTTTCTTTGCTTTGTTTTCTTCTTTCAGTCTATATTTCCTGCACTGGAAATTATTTTGTACAAAGGTGATTCTCAATAAATCTTTGTTAAATTTAATTTAATTGAACTGAATTTAATAAAATTTTGTAACACCAATAGAAGAATATGTTTCAATTAACTTAGAAATATATAGAATGATAAAAGTTCAGAGGGCTATTAAGAGATTATCTATAGCAACTTTGCCCTCATCCAGATGAGGAAGCTGAAGTCAAGAAGAAACTAAAAGTCACACAGCAATTAAGTAAGGCAGGATCCAAACCCCAATCTTTTTGACCCATAATCCCAATGTTTTTTACTTTGCCCCAAATACCTTTAATCAAAGGCAGATCACCATTAAGATAACTCATTTGCTTATTTTCAAGTTTCCTTCCTTCTTAAATGATTTCAATAATTCTCATTTATTTTCAAAAAGATGAAGTATAGATACAATTATACTTATTTAAAATGAGAAATTGGAGGTTTTAGAAAACTAACTGTAGCAAAACTATGAGGACATATTCACATTTAAAGACATGAGTTGTTTCTGTTTTTGTCCATGTTCAATCCATAGCAATGGAATCCCACAAACATTTTTAAACACCTAAAATTTGCACTGCCCTGTGCTAGTTCCAGGAAATATCAAAGGCTAAGTCAAAAAGTCTCTGCCCTCCAAAAGCTTATATTATATTGGAAGAATCACCAATGCATTGTTTCAAAGTATTTCAATTTCCCCTTAGTTTCATGTAGGCTTCTATGAAAAATATCTTTACTTATCTCTCAATCATATCTCCTTTATAATAAACTTCCCCTTAATATACTTTATGGTTATATATTTAACCTACACAAATGTGTTTAATGCTTTTTTTAACTCATAGGCATAGCCAGTAAATATAGGTAAAATACTATATTTCTCCCTAAATCTTTCTCTGGTGCTTCATGATGAAAATATGGTCCTGAATCCTTTGCAAGTTTTAAAAGAAGAGTCTAATGCCTAACTTTAGACTTGAAAAGCAGCCAAGAGACAATGGGAGACAAAAAATTCTACTCTGGATGACAGAAGAATGAATATAGATCTCAGATTTTCTATTAATTACTTATTTAGCCTTAGCTAAGTCAGTTAAACTTACTTTTCCCCATCTTTTTAGAATTTGTAGATCAAGTTGTTTTTGAGGTCCCAACTAGCTTATTCCTATATTCTGATTTTGAATTTAGCCAAATTCAGGCTGGTTTGGGATGAGATTGGGTTAACAGGTGATTTACCTTTTCAACCACAATGACTCATGAAATCATTCAGTAAGGTATGGATGAGCTACATCTTAATTGTGAAAATTTCATTAATTTTGAAAACTGTGACTTGCTTGGGTTACTTAACCCTTTTTCTTTCAATTTCTTCAACTATAAAATGACCTGGAGAAAGAATTAGCATATCACTTCATTATCTTTGCCAAGAAGATGCAAATGGAATCACAAAGAGTGTGACATGAATGAGTAACAACAGTTACTACTACTATGACAATTGAATACAATTCTTCAGTGATAAAAAATCTTAGATTCTTGAAATATTGAACAATAATCTAATGGGTTCAGCAGTTGTTGTTTTGAAGGATGTCCTTTGTTTTGAATGAAAAGCAAAAAAGTTTCTTAGTTTTGGCAAACAAAAACTGTGAACATTTTAGTATTTTGTTTGTTTTTCCTATTTAGCTTTCAAGGTAGAAAATTATAATTTTATTTATACTTAAATGTTTAGTACTACTATTTCTTCTACTCTTCTACTTCTAATCAATCTGAATTATTCTTTTTTGAGTTCACCTTTCTTTACAAAACTTTACATTATCTTTGAATGAAAAATATAGATTTGTATCATGTGACTATGCTTTTACTTTGTGTATAGGATACCCAGATGGGATTGAGTATATTTTCATTTTTAATAAGTCCAGATTCTTAACTCAAGGTTATCAAAATCTTAATGGAATTTGTTTGCCAGCTTAGAACTGTTTAAAGAAGATATATGTTTATATGAAACATTTGCTATGTGTTGTTTGCCATATTTCATCCAATAAAAAAGTCTCTTTGCTTATATTTTTTATCTAGACTCTTCATTTTTACTGTGATGAAATAGAAAACATTTTAAAGATGAATCTCTGAAATATTTATTGTTATGAAACTTATACTGATAATTCTGGAATTTCTATTTCTACTTAGAAATATTCAGTTATTTTCTTTCCTTTCTGAAATGAAGTAAACTGCACTTACTATATTAATATTGTAGACTGACTTTAGCACTATGACTTTGAAATCAGTGATTTCTATTGCAGCTATCTTAAGATGTGGAATTGTACACAGAGTTGGCTTAGTAATAGAAAAGAGTCTTTTGAAAGATAAACTGAGACTTCTCAGTTTAACTTGCTGTTTTATTGATTCACCAACAAGGTGATGCCCAAATCTTGAATAATGGTAATACCCAATAGTCATAGAAGTCGTAATTGTTGTTGCTCATTCATTTCACACTCCTTGTGATTCCATTAGGATTTTCTTGCCAATGATAATGAAGGATTTGCTAATTCCATCTCCAGTTCATTTTATAGATGAGGAAACTGAAACAAAAAAGATTAAGAAACTCCAAAGTCACACAGTTATTAAATAGCAGAATCCAGATTTGAACTCAGGAAGAGTAGTCTTCCAGACTCCAGGTCAAACATTCTTTACCGCATCACCTAGATTCCACATTGTAGCAAAAGTTAGCATTTATAAAATTCTTAAATGTGGTTAAACTGCTTTAAATGTTATCTAATTTGATCCTCAGACAACTCTGTGATTTAAGTACTATTATTATCCTCATTTTGTAGGTAGAAGCAACTGAAATAAACAGAGACTAAAATTATGACTGGGGTACCACAGTTAGGAGTTTTTTGAGACTGGATTTGAACTTGAGTCTTACTGTCTTCAAGTCCAGCATTTTATCCATTGTGCCAACTAGTTGCTTTTATTGCAAGTATATAGAAATTAATTTGTCCTCATATAACATAAAGATACATCATAAGATCTATAGCACTGATGGAAAGTAGTTGCAAATAAAAGGGGACAGTTTAAAAAATGGATTTTCAAATGTAATTTCAATTAATCAAGCCAAAGTGAACAAAAAGTAGCATTTTAGCTATTATTTGAATTTAAATAAAAATAAATCAAGATAGCCTCATTTGAAATTTTATAAAGATATGTAATTATGTGATCAAGAGGATTCATGAGTCCATAACATCATCTTAAAGGGCAGAATCAGAATTCTTAGCATTTGAGGTGGCCAGAACAGTGAAAGTCTTTGTAGTTCCTAATAAATGAAGACTGGTGAGATTCAGTTTAATTAGCAGATGATGGTAGTAGTTTAATTTGATAAATACATTAAAATAATTCAAATGTCTTTTGTCACCTAAAGAAGTACAATAGAATTCAGTTTTATGAGTAAGATAATCATTTAAACATTTAGTGATTTAACCAATTGAACATATCACCAAGTGATAAGAAGTTTCTAGCTTCCTTGATATTTAGTGCAGGTTGCTTTTCCCTAAGCCTAACAAAACTAGACTAGACCTGTTGGACTAGAGAATAATAAATCAATTTAAGAATTAGTTACTAAGCAACTATTACATGCAAAGTGTTATTCTAGGCTTGGGAGATACAAATAAATAGAATAATGTAATCCCCCTTTGAAAAAAAAGGCTAAATGATAACATAGAAAACAAACAGTACACATATAAGTAAATACACAGACAACAAATATGAAGAGAAAAAATACCAAGTAGTTAAATATAAGGCAGTTAGTTAGGGAAGCAACTAGCAGTTGAGAGAATTCAGAAAGAGCTAATGTAGAGAGTGTACTTATTTGAGCTACATCTTGAAGGAAGGAATCAATGAGGCAAAAAATCAAGGAGTTCATTGTTGACAAGAGGGTCAGCAAGTACAAACACACTAAGTGGCAAATTAGATTGTCCCATGTGTATGTCAGAAAGAAAGCTGGATGGCAGAATGAAAGGAGTAATGCAATATACTATGATGTAATGTACAATGGAGTTCTCATTGTGAAGAGTTTTAAAACCTAAATGGAGGTGGGAAACTAGTTGATGAAGTAGATAGAACACCAGTTCTGGAGTCAGGAGTACCTGAGTTCAAATCCTACCTCAGACACTTAAAATTGTGTGACCTTGGGCAAGTCACTTAACCCCATTTCCTTGCAAAAAAAACACAAAGTAAATGGGGAAGTTTATATTTTATCACTGAGGTATTAGCAGAATGAAGGAGTGGACTGAGTAGAAGAATAAGATGATCATTTTTTCACTTAAAGTAAATGACTGACCTCTGTACAGAGGAGGATCCATTAGAATGTGAAGAAATAAATTAGGGAAATAATTAGAAAGCATTTGAAATAATTTTGATGACAGCTGATGAGGATCTGAACTGAACTTGTAGCTCTGTGAATAAAGATAATAGATTGTATATGAGAGATGTCATAGAAATAGAAAAGACAAAATTTGGACACTTCTTAAGGATATGAAGTGAGAGAAACATGAAAACATGCTGAATTTATAGCATTGGGAGAGAGGAATAAAGATAGCACCTTGACAAAAATAGAGAAGTTCAGATGAAAGATGAGTTTGGGGAAAAAGAAAAATTTTGTTTTGGATTTATTAAGTTGGAAATGGCTTTCAGAATCCAACTTGAAATAAGCAATAAACACACCATTTCAGTGTGTGAGTAGATCTGTGGAAACTGTGAAGATCACTAAGAGAGATAGTGTAGAGAGAGGAGGAGAAGACTAAGAAAGCAAGGAGGTCTAGAGGCCGAGAAATGAGAAAAGACCAAAAGATTTAATGGTAAATAGATTTTTGATAATTTTGGAACAGACAGTTTTGATTGAATGACAAGGGCCAGGTAAATCCATAGAAGTAGTGAGAGGAAAGAAAGAGGAAGCAATCAATATTATGTAGCTTTTCCTATGATTCTGGTTGAGAAAAAAGGAAGATATAAGAGAAAAGTTTAATGGAATGGTTGAATCTAATCCAAATTTCCTGCAATTCTTGCTGTTGTTGATGTTTTGGGAGGTTAAGGAGAGACAGACTAAAGGAAAGAAAAAATAGATGGGGGAAAAATGAAAATTATTGTGGTCTTTATTATGGAGATAACCCATTTCAGAAAGTAGATGGATCAATGGCACATGCCTTGTCAAAAAGAAAAACAACTCATTATCTTAGAACTAGAAGAAAAGGGGAGAAAGTAGAGAATGATGTTGTAGAATTCTGAAATGAAGAGAAGGGGGAAAAGAGTAAATTCATGATAAATGAAATCAATTATTTTTGATAAAAGAAAAAAATTACAGCCCTTAGCTAAGGGGGTGATTTAAGGCACTTGTGAGAGACTTAGAGAGAAAAAAGTTTTGAAATTACTTCTAAAAGATTTGAAATATGGAAACAATTAAAAAATTTAAAAAATATTATTTTGCTACCATTAGTATCAATTTGAAGTTGGAAAGACAAACTTAATGTATTGTAGGCTTTCTTTTAGCTCCCTGATCAAGAGCTCAATGGAGATGATAGGAATTATACAGAGCTGGAATTTGGAAAGAAATGGGAATGGTTTATGAGGCAAAGAGATTCAAATATACTATGGAGATACATTGGGTAACCACAGGGTTGAGATCAAGAGAAGAGGAAAATGAAATCAGAGCAAATATAATGGAGAAAATACTAAGGAGGTTGAGATGAGGGTGAAGAATAGGTTTAGCAAGGATGAATCATAGCATAGTTTGAATTATAAGATCTAAGTTCAGATAGAGATATGTCAGATTTTTATTTTGAACTGGGAATTTGTGAGAACCAGGGTATAGCTATCTTTATGTGTGGCTGACATAGAGTAGATACACATCTTTTGTAATTTGAGGAGATTGAGGAATTGGGAGTTTAGAATCTTGCAACATCAACATCAATACTAAAGGACCCTAATGTAAAAGAAAGATGTGGAGAAGAGAGGAGGTCAGTCATCCAAGTACTGAAATATGGGGAGTAGTAACCAAAATCAGTATGATTTAGAATGAAAAATTTTAATAGAGTTAACATTAAAGGAGAAGGTATTACTAAGTGACAGTTGCACAAGGAGACTTCCCATCAGTGAAGGTAGAATACAAAGTTGAAAAGTTAGATGAATCAGATTCTACCTTGAATAAAGAATCATTGGCCCCAAATTCTTGAGTCAGTGTTCAGTTGATAAAAAATGGTACATATTTTTTTCTTCACCAGTAGGTATCTAAAGAAGCAAACTGCAATTAGAATAAGATTATGAACACTGTATCATTGAAGTGACACATGGGTCAGTGTTCTAGTGATCTTCATTCAGATAGTACTTGTGAAAAGCACTAGAGATAAATTTTGTAGGGCAGTCCATATTCCATGATGTTTAATGACATTGAATTGATACTGTCACTCTCTAAACAGATTTTGATATACAATGAAAGAATGTAATTTTAATGCAGATCTGTTACCATAGCAGTATAATAGTGAAACAGATGTTCATGCTTCAATGACAGTTGAAGAACAAAGGACAGGGTCATGACATGGATCTTTATGACATGAACAAATAACATCACTTTTATACACATTTTCCTTTAAAACGGATTATGCCCACAATAAATGTCAGTTCCAAATCTGTTATTAATCTTCAGTCCTTCAAAGATATTTGATTTTGTCAATGTGAGTACTTCATACCATGATGGGTTGGAACCCTACCAGAAAGCAATATAGGTATATTAATAGACAGTTTCATGAGTTGTTGTGGCTGAAGAAAACATGATGCTGTTCCTTGATAGTGAACCTCTTTGAATTTAGCTAGATAGATACTGGAATGATAAAGACCTTTTTGCTTTTCTATTTAAGAAAGATTTGGCAGCACTTTGCTCAGCTAGCTCAGATGATCTCATTTTCAAAGCAATGCAAATTACCTGGACAAATATTTTGGGCAAAGGTGATATAATTACGACAAGTTATCAGTCTTGTATCATGGTGCTGGTTATGGAAGACAAAAACAGTTACTGGGAACAATGTGATTTTTGTATCAGGACATACTTCTTAAAATACTGAAAATACTTCACCTGACTTGGTTTCTTCACTTCACAAATTTCACCACTTATTTACCAGTCCCTAACAATAATCAGTCTGATTATGTTTTAAGTCATGCCCCAACTCACTAGTCTAACTAGAATACAAGGTTTTCTCCAAATGACTTTTCACTGTTTCTGAAAATCAATACCATCCTCATGGGATAAAATTTTTCATGAAAGCAAAGAAAAAAAACATTCTGAATAAAATTTTTACAAAGTCTCAGAAACTTTCAGAAAATGTCAGCATTGATAGTAAATGGTGAGCTAGGACTTGTCCTGCTCTTATTCCAAGTACAGTGAATTTGAATTATACCCTGATGTGTTTCCCCATGAATATTTTATCTTTTTCTTTCAAGACACTTCTAAAAATCATGTTTCTTAGTGAGTCATTCATCCTTTCAAGTGACTTATAGTAATCAAGTTAAAATAAATAGCAAGTAACTTCTAGGTACTTTGGGTTTCCAGAGATCTCAGATTCCTTTTTCTACTGTCAAGGTCAAAAACATTCACTTGACTAACACATGGAAACTGACCTCTGGCAATGAAAACACACACACACACACACACACACACACACACACACACACACACACAGACACACTTGCAGCTGTCCTTTAAGGCCCTAGGTAGAATGACTTTAAGCATATGCTTATTCAGTTAAAAATGATTCATTGTGAGGAACTGGAAAATATTTGTCATTTCACACAATACAATTGGTTCTATATTAAATTTATTATGTTATCTCATCATGAACAATTTATGTACTTAGATAAGAGTTGTCCTGAGAATTGAATAATAAAAGGAGATCAGACATAAGCACATTTGTAATGTGAAGCAAATAATCCCAAGCCTCTTGCTGCTACAAAACTTTATTTTGCTTTCTTTATACCTACATTTTGATATGTGACCATAAATTATGCATTGTATGGGGTTGTTATATGGTTATGAATCTTGGAACAATTTGATCTCAAAATATCTAGTGCATTAAGTAATAAGGATGAAATAGTAGGTGTTGCAAATTAGCAAAGAAGCATCAAATATTAAAGTTAAAATTTTTATGTACAATGTTGGAGAAATTAGAAGGAAGCCTTTACTATATTTTCTAGAATTCTGAAGAATTTTGGGTGGAAAAAGGTAAGAAATGCAGAGAATGGGAATTAATATAATGAGAGCATGGATATTATGAAGAAATTATCTATTTGAGCCCTTGGAAGGTTTTTCAGTCGTAATCTAACATAAATCTTATCTTCAAAAAAATCTTTTCTTCAATATTCTCTTGAATGCTCATTGCCAGTTGATGCCTCTTTGGGATAGTTAATCAGTAGAGATCTCCACCTCCCTAACTCCAATCAAGCTGGAATTTGCCTATGCTATAAGAACAATTAAGTCTTACTATCTAATGTCTCTCCCTTTGCTTGGAAATAATGTCTCTCTTGCTTGTTTTTAGAAACAGTCAAACTAAAAAAGCCAGTGTTGGCTTGTTTTCCAATGAAAGAAATTAGGAACCCCCTGGTGACATGGTAACATTCTTTTTCACGTCCTTTTGAGCTTCAGAAGCAGACAGAGTCTCTATCCTTGTCAGTTTGAGTTATGGTGTCTTTAGTTATTCATTGTTGACACAAAAGTCCTTTAATGAATGGTTGTCTTCCAATGATTTCCCACCTTTAATTTCCCTCATGCCCTCTTCCCAAACCTGCAATGCATTCCCAAACCTAGAATGCATGGGTGTTTTAGATGGCAAGGAACATCCTGCCAGCACTTTAATCAGACAGAACTGCTTATATTAATATGTTAGAGAAATAAGAAAACCACATTTGGCTTTGGGGATATGTATCAAGCTCACCTCAGGAATATACTGTATATGTTAAGTATATTACCTTTATGTACTTTCAGTGGAGAGTTAATTGAATGTTGACACATGGATCATGCAGCTCTGTTTCACACTTTTCCCCTCAGTACTCCAGAGAAAAAGTAATGAAAATTTCTTCCTTGTAGTAATGTTATGATGATTAGTACCATGATTGCTTCAATAGAATAAAAAACATGTTTCTAAATGTATCCTGTGAGTCAGATAATCTCAAGACACAAAGCATCCTAATATTTTTGGGGCCTCTCAGTTTCTTTTTTCAACTACATGTTTGTTCTTTGCCACTTCACTTAACATTTCTCCAGAAAAATAATAAAGAAAAATTTTAGAATTCAGTATCATTTTCATCATGGACAATTAGCATTAGTGTAAATACTTTTAGAATTCTCCTTGTCAAGTAAGAAGCAACTTTTTCTTTGCATTTAGTCTCAACTCAGCTCTTCTAGTTGAAACTCCCATTTTAATGAGACTTATTGTGACACTCTGCCTGCCTTTTTTCTATTTAGTATCCCTATTTCATAGACAAATTTGGATATATATATATATATATATATATATATATATATATATATATATATATATATATATATATATATATATATATATATATAAAATATGTTTTCACCTAAGCCACCAGTGTGATAACTTAACACTGCTATTGCACTGTGACAACTCATTACCTAGAAAACAATTCTTCACTTTCCTCACCTATCTAGAAAACAGAGAATAGAACACAGAAGGAAGAAAAAGAGATGTCTGGGAACCAAATCAGGAGAAACAATATCTAGATATTATTCATAGGATAGCTTTTCAAATTTTCTTCCCAATTTCTAGGTTTTCCTAATTTATTAGCTGATCTTATAAGCCTGGATAAATGATTTATAACACATTGCAAAACATTTGAAATGCAAATTCAAATTAGGAAAGATTAAACAACAACAGAAAAATTATAACAGTAAGACACAAAAGAGAAAACTGAGCAATTTGGAAGCATTTACTTCCCTAAGCTTTATGGTATGACTGTGTAACTGTATGACATAATAATTGGTATCCATAATGGTTACTCTATATTGGAATCCCCTATTCAAAATTCAGCTTAGGTAATGCTTACTGTATCTGGTCTTTTCTTATCCTTTCCACATCAAACTACTTTGAATTTACTTATCAGGAAATTCATTAAGTGCCCTTAGTGAAACCTTTTAGGACACGAACTGTTTTTTTTTCCCTTACTACTTTATTGACTTCCTTGAATCTTCACTTTCATTTCAATATAGCCAATCAATTTCCTTCTGATCGCTTACATAGATTCCTTTTTATCCTATTTGTACACACACAAGCCTGGAATATCGCAATACATATCTACTTGGCTTTCCTGTTTCTAGTCTCTTATCACAAACCGGTCTTTCAAAGTTGCAAAAATGAATTTTCTAAAGTAGAGGTTTTATCTTGTAACCCTTCTCTGACCAATAAACTAAAATAACTTAATATTATCTTTAAAATTAATCATATAACTACATATAACTAAAATTCTTCACTCTTTGATCCTTTTCAATATTTTTTTTGTCTTTTTAAACTTTGCTTTTATCCATAAACTCTATGATCCAACCATACTGGTCTCCTATTAGATTTTAGTTTGCACTTCCCTGCATCCTTCACTGCCATTCTCTATCTGGTACCTCATTCCTGGAAATCTTAGAATCATGATTTTTTTTGAGTCTCAGATGAAGTAAGACAATGTTCAGAAAGGTTTTTCCCTTGCTTCTAGCTCCTCTTCCTCTCAGGTTAGCTTCAAGCTAATCTAAATGAGTCTTGAATTTATTATGTAAATTTCTGGAGGGCTAGGACTGTTTTATCTTATTATCTGTATTACCAATCACTTAGCATGGTGCCTGATGTATACCAAACAGTTTATAAAATAATTAGTGAGTGATTGATTTGTTTTCATTCCCAAAAGTATCACAGTACTTGAAACATAATAAGTATGTAGTTAATGATTGCTACTTTTTCTTTGCTGAAATAGTCTTCTTTAGCTCACATCACTTCTTCCTAATTTCTTAGAAAACCTTGTGAAAAGAATATCTCACAGGGTTTTTTATGTTTTAAAAACTTGATACAATGTCTATTCTAGTGCTTTTACCTAGATAGTCACTGATTCCCTGCTTTTTAAGGTATTAGAAGAAAATATGTGACTGTGATACTCAGAAAGGAAGGGTTACCTTTTAAGGGTCTGATAGTTCTTTCTTTTATTGGAAGAAGATACCATCTGTAACTTGAAATTTTAAAAGAAAAAGGAATTGTGCCATGTAAATATAGTGGATTTTAAATATCCATAGGAAACAATGAATACAAAGAATTAAAAGAATTATGGAAATATACAATATGAACTGGAAAAAAGTACAATAAATCAAACCAGGAAAACAGTGTCAAAATGACTACAGCAATGTAAGTGGAAAGAGGAAAAATAATAACACCATATTGCCACAACACACTTTTTCACCTCAATGGCACAACACTGATTGCTGTGAAGCTGTAATGAACAAATTTGGAATCAGTGATTGAGAAATGAGATCATACTTTCATCCCTTCTTCATACAAGCAAAGGACTATGGATAGAGGGATGCATACAGTGTTAGACTTGTTTGATGCTTTGATTTTTTTTATAGGATTCTTTTCTATTTTTCTTTTTTTAGAATATAAGGGAAAGTTCTTCTCTGAGAGATGCAGGGAAGAGAGTATGTTAGGAAAGCATTTAAAATGAAATAAAATATACCAATAAAATTATTTTTAAAAGAAAGGACCAAGATTCAATTTATGAAACATTCCATTAGAGAGGTAAGAGTTTTGTTTTGTTTTGTTGTTTAAGTGAAGCAATCAGGGCTCAATGACTTGTCCATATGACTAAGAGTGAAATCTGTTAAAGGGATCTTATATTGAGTGCAAATGGCTTAAAGTAAATATTTGGTTTACTGTATGTCTCCTGGCTAGACATGCAAACTAGCTGGTCTTTGCATGGAAAAAGAGATGAAACTAGTCACTGGGTAAAACTAAAAAAGCACAATTTAAAAAAAGGAGTTGTGATTATCTTGTTTTTATTCAGCAACAAAGAAGGTGAAGCCTGAGGAATGTGAAGAACCCATTAATCTTTCTCTAACACATGCTTTGAATTGACAATCACAATTCTCATACGCAGAATTGGGTTCCCAGAGTTCTAGACCAGGTTAGTTGAGTTGCTTTTTGTTATTTTTCTAATGGTAAGGATGATATTTCTGCCATAAATAATACTTTATATCAAGTACTCAGCCAGGCTTAATAAGCCCAGGGGAAAGTGGACTCTCAGAGAGCATGAATAGCATGGCATGAAATTACTCACAGCTTCTAGAAAATTCTTTCAATGGAATTCTAAATACTTTACCCATGACTTTTCTACTGGATTCAATAGAGATATGCATCTATATCTGATGAATTTATTGATGTCAGATGCATGGAGTAGTCAATTGAGGAATAATTTTTATTCTGATAAATATGGATCCATTTTCTATATATTTTAGAAAGACACTTTTATAAGAAAAACAAATCTTGACTTCCAGCCAAGATGGAAGAGAGAAAACAGGCACACTGATAAAGTCTCCTGATCTTCCCTCACAAGTAATATGAAACAAACCTCTTAACAGAAATCCAGTCTGCAAAACTCAGAAAGAAAAGGTGGGAGAAGAATATCTATCTACCGCAGGATTTGTCTTCCAAGATTGTAGGTAAGTATGGGTACAGAGTGCAGACTCTGCTGGGAGCATGGAACTGGGTTAGAGCCAGGGAGACTGGATTAGCCTCAGATTAGCCTGATTAGAGGCAGGGTTGGATCCTGGGAGTCTGAGGGCTTGAGAACCTGACTGGCATGATTAGTGGTGGGCTAGAGCCTGGGCAGCCATGGGGGCATGGCCAACTAGGGAGCAGAGGCCTTGGTTGTAGTGCTATTTAGAGTTGGGGGCAGGGGTGGAAGGAGAGTTCCAGTGTGGGAGAGCAGCAGACAAGGATCCATGGGTACCTCTGGTCAGGAGGAACTCAGAGTACATACCTTCATTTCAGCTGAAGGCTCTTCCCAGAACAAACACAATACAGCCCACCTCCCAGCAGGCTCAGGTGTTAGCACAGAACCACCTCAGCTGTGAATAGGCAGAGTGAGTACCTCACCCTAGGGTATCCCCAACCAATGATGGAAGATAAAAGTATTCAACAGCTTCAAACACTCCCTCCAGGCCAAGGGAGAGGGCCTCAATTAAGATCACAGACACTTCAGAGAAAGCAACCAGCACCCCCTACTGGAAAACTGGATATATTACAATCAGTGAGCAAAACCTCTAGCACCCCCTACTGTCTAGTTGGAGATATTAAACACAGTGAGTAAAACCTCTAGGGATCCCAACATCAACATTACCTCCTTAAAAGGGGGACAGTAAAGAGACAGGACGATTGAGGGGATTGAATGGGACAAATTTCATTACTTTAAGAGGTACAAAAGACCTATTAAAATAGGGGGGAAGAAGGGAGGAGATGAGTTAACACTTGAATCTTCCGGTCATCAAACTTGGCTTTAAAGTTAAATTACACATACACTCAGTTAATTAAGAAACATCTTACCTTTCAAGTATTAAAAGAGGAAAACAGGAGGGGGCGCATGGAGACAGGGACCGGGAGAAAAAGGGGAACCAACAGAAGTAAGGGAAGGAAAAGGGGAAAGAAAAGGGGAAAGAAAGGGAGGGGTGGATAAAGGAGGGTAAACACACTGAAAGTGGCATTATTCATAAACAAAATAATGGGGAATATGGATAAAATGAAAATGGGAAAAATACAGAGGGAAGATGTGCTAGGGTATAAAAACCTAATGATCAATTGCAGAAAGGCAGAAATACTGAATGCATTTTTCTCAGATCATAATTCAATAAAAATCACATGCAATATGGGACCAGGGAGATAAAAATCGAAAACTAAATAAATTAATTTTTAAAAAATGAATGGATCAACCAACACATTATTGAAAATTTAGGTATTTCATCCTAGATAATGAAAATAATGAAACAACATACCAACTTTGGGATTCACTCAAAGCAGCTGTCCGGGGATGTATTCTAACTTTAAATGCTTACATGAATCAATTAGAGAAAGAGGAAATCAATGAACTAAATATGCAACTAAACAAATGAAAGAAAGAACAAATTTTAAAAAACCCAATTAAATACCGAATTATAAATTCTAAAAATTAATGGAGAAATGAATAAAATTGAAAGCAAAAAAACTATTGAATTAATAAATAAAACCAAGAGTTGGGTTTTTGAAAAAAAAGCAATAAAAGTGATAAACCTGTGGTCATTTTGATTTAAAAAAGAAAGAAGAAAATTAAATTGCTAGTATCATAAATGAAAAAGGTGAACTAACCATCAGAGAAGAGGAAATTAAAGTAATAAATTGTAATTATTTTGCCCAACTCTATGCCAATAAATTTGACAATCTAAGTGAAAAGGACAAATATTTACATAAATATAAGCTGCCCAGGTTAAATGGAGAGGAGATTAAATACCTAAACAACTCTATCTCAGAAAAAGAAGGAAAAATCTCCAGAGCCCATTGGATTCACAAGTGAATTCTATCAAGCCTTTAAGGAACAATTGTTTCCAATTCTATATAAACTCTTGGGAAAAAATAGATGAAGATGGAACTCTGTAAAACTCTTTCTATGACACCAACATGGTGCTGATACCTAAACCAGGAAGAGTTAAAACAGAGAAAGAAAATTTTAGAGCCTTATCTCCCTGATGAATATATATGCAAAATCTTAAATAAAATTTTAGCAAAACGATTACAGCAAGTTATCACTAAGATAATACATTATGACCAAGTAAGATTTATCCCAGGAATGCAGGGTTGATTCAATATTAGGAAACTGTTAATATAATTAATTATATAAATAACAAACCTATCAGAAATCATATGATTATATCAATAGATGCTGAATAAGCTTTTGACAAAATAGAGCACTCATTCTTAGTAAAAACACTAGAGAGTATAGGAATAAATGGACTGTTCCTTAGAATAATATGCAGTATCTATCTGAAGCCATCAACAAGCATTATATTCAATGGGGATAAGCCAAAAGTATTCCAAATAAGATTAGGGGTGAAACAAGGATGCCCATTATCACCACTGCTATTCAATATTGTATTAGAAATATTGGCTTCAGCAATGAAATAAGAAAAAGAAATTGAAGGAATTAGAATTGGGAAGGAAGAGCCAAAACTCTCACTCTTTGCAGATGACATGATGGTATGCCTTGAGAATCTCAAAAAATCACTACAAAGCTATTGTAAACAAAAAAGCAACTTTAGAAACATTGAAGGATATAAAATAAAGCCTCATAAATCCTTAACTTTTTTATATATGACTAGCAAGATACAGCAGGAAGAGCTAGTAAGAGAAATCCTATTCAAAGTAACCTCAGACAATATAAATTTGAGGACTTTATCTACCAAGGCAGATTCACAAACTTTTTGAGAACAATTACAAAACACTTCTCACATAAATAAAATCAGATTTAAATAACTGGTCAAATATCTACTGCTTATGGATAAGTCAAGGTAATATAAAAAATCATAATTCTACCAAAACTAAACTACTTGTTAATCCCTACCAAATCAAAATTTATTTTTCTCTATATTGCCTCAAGGTATCCATGAACATTGGGTACTTTTCCAGTTAATTATATCTGACTTTATTAGAGTAAGGAGTGTTTTATACAGTTTCTGGGTTTGTCTTAGGAGGTAGATTACCAGGTATTTTGTGTTGTCTGTAGTTATTTAAAGTGGTTTATCTTTCTATTTCTTGCTCTTGGGCTTTGTTGTTCAGATATAGAAATGCTGATTATTTATGTAGGTTTACTTTTAATCCTGCTACTTTGCTAAATTTTTTAATTGTTTCAAGGAGTCTTTTTAGATCATTTTCTCTGGTTCTCTAGGTAAACTACCATATCATCTGCAAAGAGTGAACGTTTTGCTTCCTCATTGCCAATTCTGATCCCTTCAATTTATTTTTCTTCTCTTATTGCTACTACTAGCATTTCCAATACTATATTGAATATAATCTGGGCAGTTTGAATTTTTGTAAATATTCTGTCATTTCACTCATGTTATTGCTTTAGGGCTTTTTGCAAGGCAAATGGGGTTAAGTGGCTTGCACAAGACCACACAGCTAGGTAATTATTAAGTGTATGAGGTCTATTTGAACTCAGGTACTCCTGACCCCAGGGCTGGTGCTCTATCCATGTCACCTAGTCATCCCATTTCACTCATATTATCCACTTTTTTGACATACAGTTTGGCAAAGTGGCCCCAAATTATCCTTCTAATTCCTCACCCTTTATATTTTTGATATTGATAATTTAGTTATCTTCTTCCTTTTCAAAAATCATATTTAGCTTTTTCATAAAACCAACTTATAGTTTTATTTATAAGATCCATGTGGTTTTCTTGCTTTCAATTTTATTACTCTCTCCCTTGATTTTCAGAATTTCTAATTTGGTATTTAATTGGGGATGTTTAATTTGTTCTTTTACTAGCTTTTTTAGTTGTGTATCCAATTCATTGATCTCTTCTTTCTCTATTTTATTCATAAAGGCATTGAGTGATATAATGTTTCCCTTTAAAACTGTCTTGGCAGCATCCAATACATTTTGATATGATGTCTCATTATTTTCATTTTTAGGCATAATTATTGATTATTTCTATTAATTTATGCTTGAACTTCCCATTGTTTAAGATAGTTATTTCATTTCCAATTAGTTCTTTGTCTTTCCCTGACCCCTTATAACAAGCAATTTTTATTGCATGTCTAAGAAATGTGTATTTATTTTATCTACCTTTCTGCATTTGTACTCTAAGGTTTTTATGCCATAGCACATGATCATTTTTGGTGGAGGTGTCATGTACTGCAGAGAAAAAAGTTATGTCCTTTCAAGTACAGACAATCCTTCTCTCAAGCCAAAGTATCATCCAAAGCCTGATCATTTTTTGAGCTATTTGTACCGCACACCCCAGCCCGATTTTCTTTCACACTTTACCCCCCCCCCTCCCCAACCTAGGTTACTTAATCCCGTGTTAAGTGAAGTAAAACCCTGGTCTAATTAACTGTAAGAATCTTAAAGATCTCTAAGTCCTTGGAGGTTCTGGAGGTCTCACTCCAAATGATTGTAAGTTACAGAGACACTGACTCAGGTCCTCACAGTTTATAATGCCCTCACTAGTCAAGGAGCTAAGCACCTTGTGTGATCAAAGTGAGTCAAAGAATGAGACACTTAAGATTTGAGTTAACAACTCTGCTTTTCTTCAGGGCATTTTGTCTCAAACATAATGATGTGATCTTGGACCTATACAATGGAGACTTAAGATCTAATTATACCTATAAAAATTAGGCTCATTCTCTTCAATTACCTCCTCTAATTATCCTTAGAGATGTAAAATTCTAAAGAAATAGAAGTGTTATAGCTTCCCTTTTAGGGTTGTAAACAATTTGATAGTCTTGACAAAGATTTGTTTTGTTTTGTTTTGATTTGTTACCTTCCCCTTTTCATTTGCCTTTTTTATGCAACTATTGTGATGTGTATTTGATGATTAAAATCTCTGTTTAGTTCTGTTCTTTATGTCAGGAAATTCTGGAAGTCCTTTATTTTTTTTTTTAACATTCATGCTTTTCCCTGATAGTATAAGCTGAATTTTTCAGGTAGTGCAATATGTGGTGTACTCACAGGTCCTTTGCTCTTCGAAATATGCTATTTCAGTTATTCTGATCCTTCAGTGTCGAGGCTGATAGGTCCTATATGAGTCTGATTGTGTTTCATTTACATTTGAATTGTTTTCTTTTTGTTGCTTGCAATATTATCCCATTTATTTGAAGGTTCTGGAATTTGACTATTATAGTCTTTGGAGTTTTTATCTCGGGATTTCTTTCTGGAGAAGTTCTGTGGATTCTTTCAATGGTTTTACTGTTATCTTGTTCTAGTATATTTGTGCAGTTTTCCTTCCTTACTCTTCTAATGAGATCTATTTCTGCAGCTGCTTTGCTTGAGATAAGGATTACTATCCCTATCTATTTCACTTCTGCTCAAGCATAATATATTATGCTCCAACCTCTTAACTTTACTCTGTAAGTATCTCTCTGCTTCAAATGAGTTTCTCTTTAACAGCATATTGTAGTAATCTAGTTTTTAATCCATTCTGATATATGCTTATGTTTTACAGAAGAGTTCATCCTATTGACATTCACAGTTATAAATACTAACTCTTTATTGCCCTCCATACTATCTTCCCTCTGTTTATAATTTTATTCTTATCCATATTTCCCAATATTTTGCTTCTGAATACCACCTCCTTCAGTCCAACCACTCCCCTCTCTTTCCCATTTCCCTTTGCTCTTTCTTTCTTCTATTCCTTTTGTCAGTTACTCATTTCCTCTCCCCCTCCCTGTTTCCCCCTTAATACTTAAAAAGTTTCTTAACTTAACACTGTATATGTGTGTGAGTTAATCCTTCTTTGAGCCAAATCTGATGAGAATAAGATTCAGTTGTGTGGGTACACAGGCTATTCTAACAGCCATGACACAAATCATTCCCAAGTAAAATGCCACATGGATGTCTCAGGAGCTGGCATGCTGCCCTGAGAGATAAGGTGAGCCTGAGTCCTTGGGAACTGGACATTCCACCCCACTGACCAAGGGAACTAGACACAGCTGTGCCTTATCACCTCCTCCCCAATGTACCTCCCACTGCTGTAATGCAAGACACTGCACTTTTGTACAAAGTGATTTCACCCCCAATTACCTCATTATTCTTTGATCTATCCCGGAAGACCTAAGAGTACATATGTAATAGCTAAGCAGTAATAAAATTGAGCTGGAGGAATAAGGCAGTAGTGGCTTGACTCCTTATTCTCAGCTCCCCTCCAGGAGGGAGGTCACCACTGTGGGCCCCAAGGAAGCAAGCCACAACACAGTTGGTTCTCACTTCCTTCCTCCTTCCCCTCTATTGCAATAGTTCCTTTGAACCTCTTCACATGATGCAATTTACCACTCTTTCAATCTCCTCCATCTTCTTTCTCTTTACTGTCCCCCTTTTATAAGGAGATGTTATTTTGAAATCATTATGTCAGAGTCACGAGTGTCCAATACTTCTGGCTAAGTATATTCTCTCTGATAGAGATAAAAGAGTCTTTCTCCCAGGAAGGGATATAGCCAGTTCCATCTTATTGGATAACAATTACTTTTGTTTCTTTTCCCTTTTCCCTTTTCATGTACCTCTTGAGTGTCCTGTTTTAATTCTAAATTTTTTTTTTATTCAGCAATAGTTTTTTCATCAAAAGAAGTTGGAAGTTTCCTATTTCATTAAATGTCCATTTTTTCCCTTGGAAGAGAAGGTTCAGTTTTTCAGGATAGTGAATTCTTGACTGCATTCCAAGTTCTCTTTCTCTTTAGAATATCAAATTCCGAGTTCTTCAATCCATTAATGTTGATGCAATCAAATGCTGTGTAATACTTAATGTGGCTCCTTTTATTTATTTTTTTTTTCTTTCTGGCTCCTTCCAGGATTTCTTTTTTACCTGATAGTTCTGGAGTTTGGTCATAATATCCATTGGTGTTTTCATTTTGTAATTCCTTTCAGGTAGGGATCAATGTATTAGTTCAATAACTATTTTGCCCTTTGATTCCATAGTATCAGTGCAGTTCTCCTTCACTATATCCTACAGTATGAAATCCAGTTTCTTTTCTCTGCAATGTTTTCATGAAGCTGAATGATTCTTAAATTGTCTCTCCTCTCTACAGATCAGTTCTTTTGCTGATGAGATATTTTACATTTTATTCCTTTTTTTATTTGTTTGGTTATGTATAAGAGATTTGATTGTCTCATGAAGTTATTAGTTTCCATAGATTCCAATCTTTCTTCTTTGTCATAAGATTTTATGTTGGGAAAGTGGCTGGTTCACAGACTGTTGGTGTCAAAATTCCTAGAGGTTTTGATCACTGATCTTGGCAACTTCATGTATGCCAGTCAGTAGGGGTTGCTAGACATTTTCCCTGAAGAGTCTGTGTCCTGGATTAGTCAACCAGCCCCTCAGCCTGGGGGCAGGTTTGGGGGGGGCAGCAGGATCCGGGTTATTCTCAAACAATGCTGACTGAGCCCTCAGGCTATATAGTTAATCTACTTAATCCTCAATCAGTGTTGAGGAAGATCTTTTGGCCACACCTGAGGCTGGTAGCTGGGAGGACTGTTACTGTGTTTGTTCAAGGAAGAGCCACTTTCTCTGACAGGTATAGAAGAGGGGGTATGGGATTCAACTGAAAACCTCAGGACTTCACTGAAAACATGGGAGCCCATGGACCTGGTCTTCCTTACTAGCCATTCTGCCCAGAGCGCTATCTCCTTACTGAGCTGGAGCTCTCCATCTCACACAGTACACACTTCCACACTGGAGCTCTCCTTGCTGCCATATACATGTATCCCTGGGTTTCACTCTACTGCATCTGTGGTGATGCTCTGCTCTCTGCCCCCTGGCTCACCCACAGTCCTCTGAGATAGACTTTGTTGGTAGATGTTCTTCTCCTAGGTTCTTCTCTGGATTCTGTGGATTTAAATTCTGTTAAGAGTTTTGGTGCATGTTAGTTCTGAGGGAAAGTCAGGAGAACTTAAGGCAGCACCTGGATTCTTTCTGCCATATTTGCCAAAAGTCCCTAGATTTTAGTTACCTAGTAATGAGTAATTTGTAACAGAGGTCACTTGAGAACAGTTAAAGACAGCATTAATACTTTGAAAGAAACAGTGGGAGCTGTGTAGAATTGATAATTCTTTGAGTCTGCTGATCTTGTTTTTGTTTAGGAAGAAACAAAAGCAGTTTTTTACAAAAAATTATTATTCAAGTATTCTTCTTTTCATAGACAGCCTTTTCCCTCCATTATTTCTTAGGTGTCATTCTGTGCAGTCTTTCAAAATTCTTACCAATGGCATGAAGTAATTACCATATCTCCTCTGAAGGTAAAATTAAAAGTTTCCATAGTTGAATTGAATTTACCTTTATCTTTTTAGAGACCCTATGATTATTATATAAAAAGCATCTCAATTGGAGTACAGGTATAGTAATAATGGAGTTTCACAATCAAGCTTAATTTGTTAATGACACCTTAGGTTTAAAGTGGGGTAGTAGCAGAATATTATAACCTTCCATGATTGAAGACTCATCTTACTCAATAATTAGCTCAATTTAAAATCAAATAACCTTTCAGAAATGAGCAACAGGAAAGCAGTTAAGAATCTAAGAGAAAAAAAGTATATTTATCTCAATATAATATTTCAGTAACACTGAATGTATTTGTATGCCTCAAAGAAGCAGAAATGAATCTAATGAACTTTTATGGATTTTTATATGCAATTAAGGTCTCAAAGGGGAAAAAATGACCTAGAGCTAGTCCACCCACCTGATCATGTTTTGGAGATGTAAAATGAGCAGAGCTCAGAATTGAGTTTTAAAATGAAAACAGGAAGAGTCAGTCTTTCAGAAAGTATAATCCCCACTGCTTCCTGTATCTTTGCTATATTTACCTAACAAAGATAAGGATGAAAGCTGGTATAATTTTGAGAATATTTATGTTCATCATATTATCAGTTGCTTCCATTTTTATTTTCTTATGTGTAAGTTGTCACCATTAGTTTTAACATGCAGCTGCTAATGTTGGAAAAAGAACCTTTGTGCCAAAATAAGTATATTTTGTCAATTTGGACAATTCAAAGTGAATTCAAAGTTTCTCTGTTTTAGAGTCATTATATTTTACTTGGGGTTTGATTACTATAGGCTCTTGCTGTTCTTTCAACTCTGTTCTTTGAACTTAGTTTGGCAGTATTTTACAGCACAGAAGATAAGATATTCAATATTTATTTTTCTCACAAGGAAAACCAGATATTCTCAATGTATAAAAATGAATTATTTTACTTCTTTATGCCTCATGTAATTTCTGTACAATATTACATTGAGGTAACTTGGGTATAGCAAATTATTTTGAATGACCCTCAAAAGCTACAATTCAAAAATATACTCAAACAAAAAAGAATATTCACATTTAAGTATTTTATTGAATCTCAAAGGCCATCCAGTTCAGCTTATAATTGAAGTAGGCATCTTTTTTATAGTATCCAATAAAATAGTTAATTAACTTTTTAAAAAAAATTTTGGGGGGACAAGGCAAGGGGATTAAGTGACTTGACCAAGTTCACAGAGCTAAGTAAGTATTAAGTGTCTGAAGCCAGATTTGAACTTAAGGTCTTCTGACTCCAGGATTGGTACTTTATCTACTATGCCACCTACTTCCTGCAGTTAATTCATATTTACTAAGAGACTTTTCATAATTAAAAACAAACAAACCAAAACACAACTCTTCACCTTTTAAAGTAGTATATTTTACAATTCAATAGCTTTAATAACTAAGGATATTACTTTCTGTAAAATAAAATCTGCAGTTTGTTCCTAAATTATATGTTTGTCTCTATGTTTCATCTCTGTGTCAAAGATGACCCTCTCCCATTCTCTCTTCCTTTACCTCAATATTTGATGACATCACCTTTCTCCTCAACAAAGACAGCACATCTATTTATACATACCTTGATCCCATTCCTCTTGACTGTTCCAGAAGTTTAACACCACAGTTAGCTTCCATCATCTTTACTCTTTCATTTGCTAGTTTCTTCGTGATCAAATGTATCCTAATTCTTTCTTATGCTTTAAAAACAAAACCAAAAATAACCTGAATTTACCTAACCATGTCCTACTATATAGTATCCTACTATATGGCATATATACATATATATATATATATGTATATATATATATATACATATATATATATGTATATACATATATATATATTCACACATGTATATATTTATATACTATATACTAAAATATATATACTACATATGTATATTTATATACTATATATATATATATATATATTATATAGTATCCTAATATGTATTATCCTACTATATTCTACTTTATATTTCCTCTTTTTGATGTCCAAAATCTCAGGGAAAAAGCATCTAAGTTCATTACAATCTGTTCCTCTTCTATCACAGAGTTCTCACCCTTTTGACTTGCTGACCTCTTTATCAGAGACAAGTGATGATGGAAAGGACTGGGGCTGGAGTCAAGTCCTTAGTTCAAAGGTGACTTTAGAGACCTTTCCAAGATTTGAGGCATTGAGAAAATCACTTGATCTTTTTTTTACTCAATTTTCTTAACTGTTGTTTTCATGATCAAGTGAGATAATATTTGTAAGAAGTGCTTAAATACAGTTTTTAATTGAGGCAGCTAAATGCTTAGTACTCAGGAAGATCAGAATTTAAACCCAGTCTAAGAACTTAAAAGATATCTGAAAAGAATACAGAATTAAACTGATATGGAAATATGAAATGAAGGTCTTTTAAAAATTATGCCAAAAATGGGTAAAATATGATCTATTTTAAAGTGGAGGAATACATTATCAAAATTTATCATTTATATTATCATTACCAATGATTGGTGAAGAAATAATAAGAACATTGTTAGAATTAGCAATATCATATTATATGAAAACAACATGGAAAATTCAAATGGGTATATACAGAAACATTAAATAGCCATACTAATAGTGCATATTCAAACAAGCTAAATTGATAAAGAGAAAAATGAAATTTGTTGAGAGAAAAAGCATTTTATTGTTTCAAAAGTAGTAGGCCACATGTAGCAGAGTGCCACAATACCCCGAATATCAGAGTAAGCATGATGTGTTGTTTTATTTGTAGTCATAACTGAAGTTAACATAAGGCTAGATGTAAGGGCTTAATTGCAACTTATTTTAGTTTTCTTATCTTACCTAGAATGTTACTGACATATCAACTATGAAATTCAGAATGGAAATAGCACAGATGAGGTACATTAGCATTCAGTCTCTCTTTAAAATGAAGGGGTTGGAATAGATGGTCCCTGAGATCCATTCCAAACTATGATATTTATGAAATTCAATTCTCAATTTTATCCATAGAGAAGTATAATGAAGAGCAGACAGCTTTAATGAGAAGCAAGGATTGAAAAGTGAGATACTTATCATAAAATGACATTCTTATCTATGTGTAATATAACTTTACTTGCAAATTTCAGTCAATAAAGAATAAACTTCATGATCTGTAGATATGTAAATTATGTACAAATGTAGAGCAAAGATAGTCATGGTCCTGTTAAAACATTTTATCCATCTGGATTTTGCCCTTAAGAAAATTCTAATGGAAAGCAAATATTAGAATAAAACTTTCTTTCAGGGTTTTTAATGATCCTATGATTCATTGAGAACCTTTAGGAAGATCTTAGTTAATTGTATTTAACATTTAGAAAACTCCCATGGAAAAAAATAAAAGATTCTAGACTCAGAAACACTTGAAAATACTTTTGTGTTACTTGCATTTCTTATAATTAGTTCATTGGAGTGGATTTAATTCTTAAGAAAGCTTTCCTGTTTAAGTTATCATAGAGTTGAACCTAATAGATATATATATATATATATATATATATATATATAGATATATATATATATACATATATATATATATATGTATATATATATATATAGGAAATGGGCTAAGAAATTTTATGATGTAGGGGAACTAGTAACAAAGAGTAGTATTGTGATCTTATAAATTGGGAACTGATTTTTGAAATCTTTTCTGTACTGTTAAAACATTTCCTTTTTGGTCCTTTCTTTGACTTTGGCCACAAGCTCACCTGTGGGCCAGGCTAAATCACATGGATCTCATAAACTGTCACTTTAAATCAGGTAGAAATCCCTCCCACATTAATTTGTCCAAAACCAGATGATAACTACTCCCAAAATACTGCTCCTTCAACTTACACTGGTGAGACATTTAAGGGGCATATGTCACATGACTTGCTCTCTTATACTTTTCCTTTCATGTGAAATTTAATCAACAGATGACCTACCATGATTTGGACTATTATGACCAACCTCCACATGTTTTTGAAAGAACTCTTAACTTCCTCTCTTTTCCTCTGTTTTGTGTTTGTAGTGACTTTTGTCTTTTTTTTTACATCTGCACTCCAGGATCAGAGGGTCCTGCAATTCCTCACTTATGAGTTATCAATCACCTGACTTTAAGATGACATAGATGAGGCACAAATACTGTATAAATAACTGGTTTCAGTTATAGGGAAAGAAAATGGTTGTTATAGTTGAATTGTTTGGTTTGTTGGTTGGTTCTTGTCCTTCATTATTGAAGACGACCAAAATGAAATCACTATGTTAGAGACAAATTACAGTATTTCCTACTGTTGTTGATCACATCAATACAAGATTAGAATGTTCTATCATAAGTTGGGCAAAATTAGTCCAGGTGAGCACTTGGGGTGGATATTCTAAACTTACATATGCATGTTTTCTTTGAGCTGCTTCAATTATTCCCTCATCATAGAATAGAGTCTCCCAAGCTGTACAGTCAATTCTAAAGTTCTTCAATGAGACCTTCAGGGTATCTAGGTGTCATTTCTTCTGACCCCTTTGTGAGCTCTTGCTTTGTGTGGGTTCTCCATAAAATATCTTTTTTGGAAAGCATACATCTTGTATTCCAAGGTATCCAGCCCATGATGATTGCACTCTCTGTAGGAATGCTTGAAGACTAGTCAGTTTAAACTTGAAAAAGAACCTCAGGATCTGGTATCTTCTCGTGCCAGATGAGTTACAGAATCTTCCTAAGACAATTTAAATTGAAGCAAATCAGTTTCCTAACATGGCACTGTTGAAGTTGCACAGGCATATAGCAATGAGGTCAAAACAGCTGTGTAGATCTTCAAGTCAGTCTAATTCCTTTTCTCTCCCATACTTTCTTTCAGAGCCTCACAAATACTGAGCTAGTTCTGACAAGGTAAGTGTCAACCCCATTGTCAATGTAAACCTACTTGTAAAGGACACTGACATGGTAAGTGAACTTGTCCACAGTACTCAGAACTTCTCTATTTGCTATAATCAATGGTTCCATATATGGATGGTGTGATGCTGGCTGATGGAACATCTGTGCTTTCTTGTTGTCAATTGTTAGATCAAATTTAGTACAGGCAGCAGAAAATCTATCCATATTTTGTTGCATCTCAACTTCAGAGGAGGCTGCATTGAGTGCACAGTCATCTCCAAACAGAAGATTATGCATCAAAGGCAACCAAATTTTGACAAAACTTTCCAAAAACCCTCATGACTGATAGTATCAAAACCCTTGGTCAGATCTACAAATGTTACATACAGACCTTTGTTCTGCCCTGGAAATTTCACTGGAATTGTCAGGCAGCAAAAACCATATTGACTTTTATTTTACACTTTCTGAAGGCACACAGACTCTCAGAGAGGGGATCAACTTCCAGGTGAAGGATCAGCCATTTGAGATGGACTCTGGCAAGAATCTTACCAGCAATATCTAAAAGAGAAATACCCCTGTGATTGTCACAGAACAATCTATTCTCTTTACCTTTACAGAGTTGGACAATGGTGGCATCCTTGAATTCTTGGGGCATAACCTCTTCATGCCATATAACTGAAAATTTCAGTCAGTTTTTGGATGAGCAAAGGAACCCTGACCCTGTCATGTTTTCTGGAATAGAATCAGCACCAAGTGCTTTGTCACTTGAAAAGATCCTAGTGGCATTTTAAAAATCTTCTTCAGTTGTAAATTCACCTAGGCACTTGTTGACTTCAAGTGGTCCATTAATGGTCAATGACTTCGACATTGATTGATGATGATCTTTTAAGAACACTGTGTTCAGGGTCAGCTAGGTGGTACAGTGGATAGAGCAACAGCCCTGGAGTCAGGAGGAACTGAGTTCAAATCCAGCCTCAGACACCTAATAATTTTCTAGTTGCGTGACCTTGGGCAAGTCACTTAACACCATTGCTTTACCAAAAAAAGAATATTATGTTCAGCTCATCTCTCTATGATCAACAACACTGCTGGGTTTATGGACATTGAAACAAATTGTTCTCTTCTGCCCATTCCACCAGTGGAAGACTTCACATGCTTGATATAGAGCACCCTGCACTACTCATCAATGAATCTGAGACTCCCTCAGTTACCCTTAACCTGTTTTAGCCTGCCTGCTGAAAAGTTTACCTGGGTGTGGCTATTGTGTATACTACAGCTTCTTGGAGTCACAGGTGGGAGTTAGGTGTTTCAGGTAGACATCAAAGGTGTACCCTGAAGAGGGTACAGCAGCCATCACACCAAGGTACTTGTCTTCCTTGAACACACTCTACACCCTCTAGTTGAATTATAAATATGCAAAAGAACTATAAAAAAACTATAGAAAAATAGTCTTTATTTTGGAGTTTGAGGGTAGAAATTAAATTGCCTACATTTATCTACTTATCTTTGCCTCATAGAGATATTTCATGGGGCAATTCTTATACATCAAATGTAAACTTATCCTTTATTTGATTTTTCAATCAACCATCAAACAATATATGTTAATTAGATGCCTATTAGGCATCATGCTTGCTATCAGTCACTAGGGAAATAGTGTGTATTTACACAGCTGTATATGTGCTTTAATATATGCAAACTATACACACAAAGGCAATGTAATCTGGGCATGAGAAGACACAAGAAGTTGGAGGGATGAGGAAAATTTAGGGATAGAATCTGACTCAATTTTTGCTGACTACAAACATTTCCATGTCTCTGTCATCACTGAGCAAGCCTTAGTTCTGTTATTATCTCTTTCCAAATACCCTTCTTTGACTTGAATCTTTTTTGCAGAAAAAAGGATTTAAACAGATTTCTATAATTGGTACTTTCAATTTTATCTCCTCTCTCACTTGATCCTAAACACTATAATTTGTCTTCTGACCTCAATATTTAACTCAAGCTGCTCTCCAGTGTTTCTAATGATGTGTTAATTACCAAATCTATGAGTTTTCCTCAATTCTGATCATCTTTGTCCTTAATGCAGACTTTGACACTATTGATTATAACTTTCTAATGGAACTCTCTCCTCTCTACATTTCTTAGTAATGGTCCTTGATGGATCTCTTCTCTATCTGATCTCAGTCTCTTTTGCTGGTTTTTCAATCAAGTCATGTCCAGTACTTCTCAGTGTCCCCCAAGTCTTAATGCTCTGACCTTTTCCTACTATTGTAACTTTCTTGGCTTAAAATTTCTAATTCTATATTTTCTAACCTATTTACTAAATTCTAGTCACCTTAAAACATCTTGAACTTGCTGTCCCAAGACTTCTCAAACTCAGGATGTTCCAAAGAAAACTCATATTTTCTGTCAATATCATCTTCTCTTCTGAATTTCTCTGTTAAGAACACCACTATCCTTCTAGTCACTTAGGATTGGTAGGATGGTTATACTTGATTTCCCTTTCATACTTCCACTACAAAATTCTTTTACTAAGATTTTTTTTCTATCTCCCCAGCATTTCTTGTATAGTTCCCCTTGTCTCTATTCACAAAGCCACTGGTGAAGGATTTCATTCCTGCTGTTCTATACTATCACTCTGTTGGTTTTCCTTATTTAAATCTCCCCTAGATTCAATTTTTCTTCCATTCAACTCTGAAGTGATTTTTTTTAAAGCACATGTCTGACCATGTCATATTGCTGCTCAGAAATCTCTACTGCCTCCCTATCACATTCGGGATCAAATAAATATTATTTTGTTTATACTTTAAACCTTTTCACAACTTGCTCACTTTTATGATAATGATCTTTACACAAGGCACAGCATCTCTTGACCCTATACCTTTTTAATGTTAGCCTCTTACCATATTTAAAATGCTATCTCTCCTAAACTTTAATTATGGATTTCCTATAAAATGAACTAAAATTTCATATTCCATAATAGTATTTTCCTGATACCTCACCCTACACCATTTCTCTGGTGACTTTCCTTTGAGAATATCTTCTTTGTATTGTATCTTGTATGTATACTGTATTTACACGCATTTTCCCCTTATAGGATGTCCTTTTTGAGGCTTACAGGGGTGATGTTTTTCTCTTTTATTGTATCCTAAAGATTAGGCTAACACTTAAGTGCTTAATAAACACTTTTTGCTGGACTGACTGAACATTAGTCACTGTAGAAAGTAATAGGGTTTTAGCCATGATGGTGGAGAGAAGCCAGAAAATATGGTAAGATCTGGTTTTCTGTCAGATATAATATGAAAGAAACCTCTTCATATAATTCAATTGACAAAACCCAGAAAAAGAAATGAGGAGAGGAACATCTACCAACAAGGGCAGTCTCAGGGGCGCATAGGTAACCTGGGGAAAACGAGCAGATAGCCAGTCCAGGGGCAGTGGGGTATAGTCAGAGGACCAACCTAAACTGTGGAGGCTTTGGCTGTGGGAGTGGCACTCTGAGGAGCCCCAGTGGGGCTGGAGGGCGAATTCAAGCATAGAAAGTTGCAGAATGTGCCTGGACATCAATCCACTCAGCTGAGGGTGTGAGTTCCATAGTTTCAACAGGCAACTTCCCAGAAAATAAAATCCAGTAAAAACCCTCTCACCATTTCAGGATCTTCAGTGGACAGCAGAGCTCCCTCAGCTGAATAAGGAGGTTAACTTCCTTGACCTAGGATTCAAGGGTAACAGTATTCAACTGTACACCTCACACCCTCCAGGCTTAGGGAGAGGGCCTCAAATGAAGGAAAAACAACCAGCACCCCCTACTGGCTAGCCCATTTGGAGTAGACTAAACCCAGTAAGCAAAACCTCTAGGATTTTCCACACCAAAATCAGTGAACCAGCACCCAGATCTTAGGAAATTGGAGAAAGGCCAGCAGAAAGGGGGGCCCAGTGACAATTAACTTAAAGGCAAAAATACTAACCCAGAGAGAACTAGAATTTCTGAGGAGAATATGAATTGGTATCCAAACCAGAAAGACTCCCTAGAAGAAATCAGGAAGGTGTTTAAAAATCAATTGGAAAAATTAGGAAAATAAAGTCAAAAGAAAATTAACACCTTGCAAGCGAAAATTAACATCTCAAAACAAGAAAACAAATCCTTGGAAAATACAATTGGACAAATGCAAAAAAAAATAATTCTCTTAAAACCACAATTGGGCAAATGGAAAACTCCTTCAAAAATAGAATTGACCAATTGGAAAAGATGTTGCAAAAGGTAAATGAAGAAAATGGAATCCGTAGAAACCAATGACTTCATGAGACAACGAGAATCTGTTAAACATAATTTTAAAAAATGAAAAAATTGATGAAAAATGTGAAATACCTCATCAACAAAACCACTAACTTTGAGAATACATCTAAGGGAGACAACTGAGGAATTATTGGAATTACTGAAAACATTGAAGAGAAAAAAGCCTGGACTCAAGATTACAGTATTTAGTGATGGAAAGTTATCCTGATATCATAGAACCAAAGGTCAAAATACTTATTGAAAGGATATGTCAGTCTCCTGTGGAAAGGGATCCTGAAATGAAGACACAAAAGAATATTGTGGCCAAATTCAAAAACTATCAGATAAAAGAGAATATTCTACAATCATCCAGGAAGAAACATTTTAGATACCAAGGAGCCATGGTAAGGATTACACAGGACCTGTCTGCATCAACACTAAGGGATCAAAGGGCCTGGAATGTGATATTCTGAAGAGCAAGGGAGCTTGGAATGCAGCCAAAAATCCACTATCTAGCAAAACTGAGCCTTTTTTTCCAGGGGGAAATGATTGACATTTAACAAAATGGGACACTTCCAACTTTTACTGATGAAAGGACCAGAGCTAAATAGAAAATTTGGACTTCAAACAGGTACTAAAGAGACACATGAAAAAGTCAAAAAATGGTAAAGAAAAAACTGCTATACAATAAGATGAAACTAGCTATATCCTCAACTGGAAGAAAGAATCTCATAACTCTTGAGAACTGCAACTCTATTTGATAGAATATACTTAGCCAGAAGTAATGGACACTCATGACCTTTTTGTGACTCAGATAGAATGATTTAAAAATAATACCTCTTTAAAATAGGGGACAGTAAGGAGAAAGAAGGATGGAGGAAACTGAATGGGGGCAAATCTCATTAGATTAAGAGGTACAAAAGAATATTTTAATAGAGGGGAAGAAGCGAGGAGGTGAAAACCGTTTGAATCTTACTCTCATCAGATTAGGCCTAAAGTTAACATACAAACACTCAGTTAAGTTAAGAAACTTATCTTACCTTTCAAGTATTAAAAGGGGAAAGGGGGAAGGAGGGGGGAAAGAGGAAATAATCGAAAGAAAAAGGGGAAAGGGGAGGGGGGCTGATACAAGGAGGCCAATGCACTGAAGGTGGTGGTATTCAGGAAAACATATTGGGGAATATGAATAAAGTGAAAAAAGAGAAAACTATAAACAGAGGGAAGATAGCATGGAAGGCAATAAATAAGTTAGTAATTATAATTCTGAATGTGAATGGGATGAACTCTCCCATAAAACATATGCAGTCTCCCATAAACATATGCAAATAGAAGACTGGATTAAAACCATAATCCTAAAATTTACAACTAAATAAGCAACTAAAAAAATTGAAGAGCAAATTAAAAAAATTTGAGAAAGAACAAATTAAACAATTAAATACCAAATGAGAAATTCTCAGTATTAAAGGATAAATTAATAAAATTGAAATCAAGAAAAATATTAAAAAAATAAAACCAAGGTTTGCTTTTATGAAAAAAAAACAATAAAATGGATAAAATCTGGTTAATTTGATTAAGAAAAAGAAAGTTGGAAAAATTACTGGTATCATAAATGAAAAAAGTGAACTTACCACCAATGCAGAAGAAATTAAAGTAACAATTTGGAATTATTGTGCACAATTGCATGACAATAAATTTGACAATCTAAGTGAAATGGATGAATATTTACAACAATATAAGTTGTCCAAGTTAAATTATGATGAAATTAAACACCCAAATAACCATATAGCAGGAAAATAAATTCAACAACCTCTTATTGAACTCCCTAAGAAAAAAAATCTCCAGAGCCAGGTGGATTCACAAGTGAATTCTATAAAACATTTAAGGAGCAATTGATTCCAATTTTATATAAACTCTTTAGAAAAATAAGTGAAGACAGAATTCTGCCTTACTCTATAACACCAATATGTGTTGATTCCTTAACCAGGAAGAGTCAAAATAGAGAAAGAAAATTATAGATCTATCTTCTTAATGAATATAGATGCAAAAATCTTAATTAAACTCTTAACAAAATGATTACAGCTAGTTCTCACTAGTATAATATATTATGAGTATGTAGAATTTATCTCAGGATTCAGGATTGATTCAACATTAGGAAAGCTGTTAGTTTAATTAAGTATATTAATAATAAACCTATCAGAAATCATATGACTATATCAATAGATTCTGGAAAAGCCTTTGACAAAATACCAGACCTGAAAACAAGAAAGGGTATAGGAATAAATGGATTGTTCCTTAGAACAATAAGCAGTATCTATCTGAGACCATCAATAAGCATCATATGCAATGGGGATAAGTTAGAGGCATTCCCAATAAGATCAGCAGTGAAACAAGGATGCCTGGTGTCACCACTACTCTTCAATATTGTATTAAAAATGTTAGCTGTAGCAATAAGAGAATGAAAAGAAATTGAAGAAATTAGAATTGGGAATGAAGAAACAACCCTCTCACTCTTAGCAGATGACATAATGATATACCTAGAGCATCCTAGAAAATTATCTAAAAAAATTACTAGAAACAATTAGCAACTTTAGCAAAGTC
Organism: Macrotis lagotis; assembly: GCF_037893015.1. NCBI lineage: Eukaryota > Metazoa > Chordata > Mammalia > Peramelemorphia > Peramelidae > Macrotis > Macrotis lagotis. The sequence continues at coordinate 65,224,372 of NC_133660.1, read as the reverse complement.
ACAGGGTATAAAATAACCCCACATAAATCCTCAGCATTACTATATATTACTAGTAAGCCACAGCAGCAAGAGTTAGAAGGAGAACTCCCATTCAAAGTAAGTTCAGAATATATAAAATTCTTGGAGTCTATCTGATAAGGCAGACTCAGAAATGCTCAGATTTAAATAAGCCAGCAAACATCAACTGCTCATGGATAGACCAAGTTAATATGATAAAATGACAATCCTACCTAAATTAAACTACTTATTTAGTGATCTAATAATCAAAATTCCCAAAAATTGCTTTAATGACTTTGAAAAAAATTGTACATAAATTCATATGGAGAAATAAAAAGGCAAGAATTTCCAGGGATTTAATGAAAAACAGTACAAAAGAAGGTGGCTTAGCCCTACCAGATCTATGTTTATATTATAAAGCATCAGTCATCAAAACTGTCTGGTATTGGCTAAGAAATAGATTGATGGATCAGTGGAATAGACTATGTGCAAGAATGACAACAGGAAATGACTATATTAATCTGCTCTTTGATAAGCCCAAAGATCTTCTATAAAAACTGTTGGGAAAATTGGAAGTTAACATGGCAGAAACTTGGATTAGACTATCATCTCACACCTCTATACCAAGATAAGATCAAAATGGGTACAAGATGTATACATTAAAAGAATGTAGTATAAGCAAACTAGGAGACCAAGGAATAGTTCACCTGTCAGATCTATGGAAAGGGAAGCAGTTTATACCAAAGAAGAGATGGAAAACATCATTAAAAACAAACTAGATAATTCTGATTACATTAAATTAAAAAAAAAACTTTTGCACAGAACAAAAACATGTAACCAAGAGCAAAAGAAATGTAGTAAATTGGGAATTTACAGATGAGGAAATCAAAGTGATCCATACTCATATAAAAACTGGTCTAAATCATTACTGATCAGAAAAATGCATATTAAAGCATCTCTGAGGTGCTACCTTATAGCTTTTAGACTGCCCAATATGACCAGAAAGGACAATGATTGTCTCCTCCCCCCAATTCCTGTGAGAGAAAGTGACTTTCCCTTGAGCAAACACAGTAACAGCTCCACCCCCCACTCCCACCCCAGGCTCAGGTATGGACTGCAGATCTCCACCATTGTTGACTGAATAGTATATCTATATAGCCCAAGGGACCAACCCAGGTCCTGCTGCTCAACAACTCCCTCCCCCCAAGCATAGGGAGTGGGCCACTCCAGAGAAAGGCTCTCTCTTTCCACATTGTCTGACCCACTTGGAGCTCCTATGGGAATGAAGGGATCTCAATGCCCCTCCCCTAACACAAGACCCTAGGAAAATGAAGAAAGGCTGGTGAAAAGGTGGGTTGTTTGTATGTTACTTGGAAGAGGATTCTAATTCAGAGAGGACTAGATTTTCAGAGGAAAATATTAATTGGTCTCCAGCACAGAATCAAATGGAAAAATTGGGAAAAGAAATGCAAGAGAAAATTAGCATCTTACAAAAAGAAAACAATTCCTTCAAAAATACATTTTGACAAGTGCAAAAAAGAAAATAATTCTCTCAAAACCACAACTGGGCAAATGGAAAAGTCTTTCAAACATATAATTGACTAATTGGAAAAGGAGTTGCATAAGGTAAATAATGATAATTTTTTGTTAAAAAAGAGACTGGAATCTGTTGAAACTAATGACTTCAAGAGACAAAAAATTGTTAAACAAAACTAAAAAAATGGAGGAAAGTGTAAAATACCTCCTGGGCAAAACCATAAGCCTGAAGAACAAATCCAGGACAGACAATTTAAGAATCACTAGCTTCCTGAAAACTTTGAGGAGAACAAAATCATGGACTCCATACTTCAAGATACTGTGAAGGAAAATTGCCCTGAAGGAACCAGAGGGTAAAATAATAATTGAAAGAATATATCTATCCACTCCTGAAAGGGATCCCAACATAAAAACACCAAGAAATATTGTGGTCAATGTCCAGAACTATCAGATAAAAGAAATAAATCCTTCAAGTAGCCAGAAAGAAACAATTTAAATAGGAGCCACAGTAAGGTTTACACAGGACCTAGCTGCATAAATATTAAGGGAATGAAGGGCCTGGAATTTGATATTCCAAAGAGCAAGAGAGTGTGGAATGCAGTCAAGAATTCACTATCCAGCAAAACTAAGCTTTCTGGACATTTAACAAAACAGGATAATTTTAACATTTCCTAATGAAAAGACCAGAGTTAAATAGAAAATTTGGACTTCAAACTGGAGACTCAAGAGATACATGAAAAGGTCAAAAGGGGAAAAGAAAAAAAAAGTTATCCATTAAGCTGAAACTGGCTATATCCCTACATGGGAGAAAGATTATCATAAGACTTTAGAATTCTAATTTTATTAGCGGGGATATATTTACCCAGAAGTATGGACATTAATGACTTATCTGTGACTTATCTATGATAGAATGATTTAAAAATAATATCTTCTTAAACAATAAAGAGATGGGAAGATGAAGGAAATTGAATGGGGGTAAATTACATCACTTGAAGAGGTACAAAGGACCTATTGCAATTGAGGGGAAGAAGGGAGTAGGTGTAAACTACCTGAATCTTACTCTCATCAGATTTAGCTCATAGAGGGATTAACATACACTCAGTTGAGTTTAGAAACTTATTTTACAATTCAAGTATTAGGAGGAGAAAGGGGGAAGAGAGAGGTAAAGAAGAACTGACAAGAGCAAGTTAAGGAATAAGGGACAAAGGGAAAGGGATAAGAAAAGGATGGGGCAGATATAAGGAAGCAAACACACCAAAATAAATGGTATTCAGAAACAAAATATTGGGAAATAGGGATAGGGTGTTAAATGGGGAAAAATACACACAAAGGGAGGATAGCATAGAGTGCAATAAAGAGTTAGTCATTATAACTTTGACTTTGAATGGGATGAACTTTCCCCCAAAACTTAAGGTAACAGTAGAGTGGGTTACAGGAAACTCATTTGAAGCAGTGAGATAAATACAGAGTCAAGGTAAAAAGACTGGCACAGAATATATTATACTTCAGCTGAAGTAAAAAAGGTAGGGGCAGCAATCCTTATCTCAGACAAGGAAGTTGCAAAAATAGATCTCATTAAAAGTGATAAGGAAGTAAGGATATGATTTATCTCTCATCACAGTCAACTTAGATCATTGTATACCATGGAAACAATGTAAAGACTAACAGACTGTCTTCTGTGTGGATGAGGGGAAGGGAAGTGAGATAAGGGGAAAAATTGAAAAATTAAAAATAAATAAAATATTTCTTAAAGAAAAGATAAGGGGACAACTAGGTGGTACAGTGGATAGAGCATCAGCCCTGGACTCAGGAGTACCTGAGTTCAAATCCAGCCCCAGACACTTAATAATTACCTAGCTGTATGGCCTTGGGCAAGCCACTTAACCCTATTGCCTTGCAAAACTCTAAAAAAAGATAAGGAAGGAAATTCTTTACTCTTAAAAGGTACTATAGATAATGAAGCAATTTCAATACTAAATATGTATGCCCCAAGTGGTATAGCATCCGTATTCTTAGAGGAGAAGCTAATTGACTTACAGGAAAACATAGACAGCAAAACTCTACTCTACCTCAACCTCCCTCACTCAGAATTAGATAAATCTATACATAAAACAAGAAGGAAATTAAAGAGGTGAATTGAATGTTAGAAAAACTGGACTTGATAGATGTTTGGAGAAAATTGAATTTTTGCAGTTCTGCACTTCATGGCACCTACACAAAACTGACCATGTACTAGGGCATAAAAGCTTCATAATCAAATGCAGAAAGACAGAAATAATGAATACTTCCTTTTCAGACCACAATGCAATAAAATCATGTGCAAAAATGGGCCATGGAGAGACAGACCCCAAATTAATTGGAAACTAAATAACTTCATCTTTAAGAATGAGTGGATCAAAAAACAAATTAAAGGCAGAAATAATGATTCCCTCCTAGACAATGACAATAACCAGACTATTTACCAAAACTTATGGGATATAACTAAACCAGTTAATAAGGGATATATTATGTTTCTAAATGTTTACATTTAGAGAAATAGAGAAATAGGAAATCAATGAATTAAGTATAAAACTAAAAAAATTAGAGTTAGAATAAATTAAAACTCCCCAATTAAATACCAAACTAGAAACTCTAAAAATTAAAGGATAAATTAATAAAATCATAATAAAGGAAACTGGTGAACTAATAAATGAAACTATGAGTTGGTTTTATGAAAAAACAATAAAATAGATAAATGCTTGTTTAAATTGATTTAAAAAAGAAAGATGAAAATTAAATTACTCATATCAAATATGAAAAAGTGAACTCATAACTAATTAGGAAAAAATTAAAGTAATAATTCAGAACTATTTTGCCCAACTGTATACCAAAGAATTCAATAACCTAAGTGAAACAGATGAATATTTACAAAAATACAAAACTTCCAGGTTAAATGAAGAGGAAATTCAGTTTCTTAATAACCCCATCTTAGAAAAAGAAATTGTAAGTAAATTTATATAGAGAAATTAAAAGTCAAGAATTTCCAGGGATTTAATGAAAAAATATAAAAGAAGGCATCTTTTTATTACCAGATCTTAATTTATATTCTAAAGCGTTAGTCATCAAATATTTCTAGTACGCTAAGAAATAGTGGTGGAGCAGAGGAATAGATTATGTGCAAAATAAGAAGCAGGAAATGATTATAGTAATCTGCTTTTTGATAAACCAAAAGTTTCCACCTTCTGGGATAAAAATTCACTCAAATAAAAACTGTCAAAAAATAGTAAGATTGTATGACAGAAACTTGGATTAGACCAACATCTCTCCCTATACCAAGATAAGATCTTAATGGGTGCAGGATTTATACCTAAAAGAAATATTATAATAGAAATGGGAGTACAAGGAATAGTCTACTTGCAGATTTACTGAAAGGAGGAGATAGAGAACATCATTGAAAAACTAGATAATTTTGATTACTTCAAATTGAAAATCTGTTGCACCAAAAGAGCCACTCTAACCAAGATCAAAAGAAATGAGGGAAATTGGGAAACAATTTTTACAAGTAGTGTTTCTAAAATATATAGAGAACTAAGTCAAATTTCCCCAAGTGACAAATCTTTGAAGGATATGCAAATTAAGAAATCCTAATTTAGTCATATGAAAAATTGATCTAAATAATTACTGGTTAGAAAAATGCAAATTTCAGCAACTCTGAGGTACTACCTCACACTTTTCAGCGTGTCCTATATGACCAGAAAGAATAATGATCAATATTGTAAGGGATGTGGGAAATCTGGAACATATTGCTGGTGGAAATGTGAACTGATCCAGACTTTCTGGAAAGCAATTTGGAATTATGCCCAAGGGACCATAAAGATTTGCATACCCACCTCCAGCCAAGATAGCAGAGAGAAGACAGGCTCAGTTCTAAAGTCTCCTGATCTTTCCCCATCTATGATATGAAACAAGCCTCTTAACCAAACTCTGACCCACAAAACCCAGAAACAAAAGACAGGAGAAAGAACATCTATCTCAGGATTTGTCTCCTGCAGCAGCCTTGGGAGAATCCGGGCAGGGTGAGTCTGGACTCAGACAGCAGATCAGCCAGATTAGCAGCTGAATTGGAGTTGGGGAGTCTGAGGACCCAAAAGACAGACCTACCAGATCAGCGATGTGGATAGACTATGGGGGCTTGAGTCAACTAGGGAGCAGAGGCATTGATGTTGGCACTGACACTCTGGAGCTTACTGACAGGGCTGGGGGTGGGGAGAGGTCTGGTGCAGTAGAGCTGCAGACACCATCCCTGAGGTCCTTGGCTCTGAATAACTGAGTCCATGCCTCCATTGCAGGTGAGGCCTCTTCTGAGAACAAAAAAATAGCAGACTACTGCTGCCTCAGGCACAGGTGTGTGAGCAGAATAACCAGCCCAGTTGACAATAGGGAGAGCAAAGACCTCACACCAGGGTAAAGCCCACCATTCTTTGAAGGCAAAAAGATTCAGTAGCTTCAATTGCTCTCTTCAAGCTAAGGGAGCAGGCCTCCATCAAGGTAATAGACAATCCAGAGAAAGCAACCAGCACCTCCTACTGGCCACTCAGAGAAATTGAACTCAGTGAGTAAATTCTCTAGCAATCCCACATCCCTGTGAACTAGCCTCTCCCCAACTCAAGGTCTTAGCAAAATGAAGAATGTTCAGTGGAAAGGTGGATCCATAGAAAAATTCTTGGAACGAAAAGACCCTAACTCAGAGAAACCTAGAACCTCTGAGGAGGTTCTTCAACACAGAAAGACTTCCTTGCAGAAATAAGGAAAGAGATTAAAAATCAAATGGAAAATTTAGAAAAAGAAACCCAAGAGAAGATTAACACCTTACAACAAGAAAACAAATCCTTAGAAAGTACAATTGGACAAATACAAAATGAGAATAAATCTCTCAGATCATCAATTGGACAATTACAAAATGAGAATAAATCTCTCACATCATCAATTGGACAAATAAAAAATGAGAATAATTCCCTCAGATCCTCAATTTGGCAAATGCGAAAAGAAAATGATTCTCTCAAAACCTCCATTGGTCAAATGGAAAGCTCCTCCAAAAGCAGAATTGACAAATTGGTAAAGGAGTTGCAAAAGGTTAATGAAGAAAATTTCTCACTAAAAAAATGGAGTCTGCAGAAACTCATGACTTCATGAGACAGCAAGAGTCTGTATAATCAAAATCAAAAAATAGAAAAAATGGAAGAAAATGTAAAATGCCTTATCAGCAAAACCACAGACCTCAAGAATAGGTCGAGGAGAGACAATCTGAGAATTATTGGACTTCCTGAAAACATAGAAGAGAAAAAAAAAGTTGGACTTAATATTACAGGATCTCATGATGGAAAATTGCCCTGATTTCATGGAACCAGAGGGAAAAATAATTATTAAAAGAATACATTGATCCTCTCCAGAAAAAGATGTTAAAATGAAAACACCAAGGAATTTTGTAGCCAAATTCCAGAATTATCAGATAAAATAGAAAATCCTGCAAGCAGCCAGAAAGGAAAAAAAAAATTAAATATCAAGGAGCCACAGTAAGGATTATGCAGGACCTGGCTGCATCAACATTAAGGGATAGAAGGGTATGGACTGAGATATTCCAAAGAGTAAGGGACCTTGGAATGCAGCCAAGAATCCACTATCCTGCAAAACTGAGCCTTCTCTTTGAGGGAAAATGATGGACATTTAATGAAATGGAAGAATTCCATAAATTCATGATGAAAAGACCAGAGCTAAAGAGGAAATTTGCACATCAAACAGGAGGTTCAAAGGACACATGGAAAGGTAAATAAAAGGGAGGGGTAAAAGAAAAAAAACTGCTATGCAATAATTTGAAACTGGCTATATCCCAGCATGTGGAAAGATTATCATAAATTTTGAGAACTGTATCTCTAACAGAGAGAATGTACCTAGACAGAAGTGATGGACATTAATGACCTATTGAAGAGATCGCTATCCAATGGGATGTAACTGGCTTTAACCCAACTTGGGAGAAAGACTCTAATAACTCTCAATAATTTTAACTCTATTAGATAGAAAGAACTAAGCTGGAAATGGCAGATACTCAGAATTTTCTATGACTCAGATAGAATGATGGGGACAGGAAGGAGACAGGAAGAGGGAGGGGATTGAATGGGGTAAATCTCATTACACCAAGAGATATAAAATACCTATGATATTGGAGGGGAAGAAGGGAGGAGATGAGAAACACCTGAATCTCCTTCTCATCAGACTTGGCTTAAAGTCAATTTACACATACTTAGTTAACTTAAAAAAAAATCTAACCTTTCAAGTATTAAAAGGGGAAAAGTGGAGGGGGGGATTGAGAAAGGGAGGTGGAGTGGGGGGGAGAGAACTAACAAAAGGAAAGGAAGAGAAAAGAGAAAGTGAAAAGAAAAGGGAGGGGTGATATAGGAGGGCAAACACACTGAAAGGGGTGATATTCAGAAAGAAAATACTGGGGAATATGGATAAAGGGGGGATGGGGGAAAATACAAACAGAGGACAGATAGCATGGATGGCAATAAAGAATCACTAATAATATCTTTGCATGTGAATGGGATGAACTCTCCCTTAAAACACAAGCAAATAGCAGAGTGGATTAAAAAACAGAATCCTACAATATGCTACTTACAAGAAAATTCATTTGAAGCAGAGAGATAAATACATAGGAAAGGTAAAAGTTTGGAGTAAAATATATTTTGCTTCAGCTGAAGTGAAAAAAGCAGGGGTAGTAATCCTTATCTCAGACAAAGCAGCTACAAAACTAGATAGCTTTAAATGAGATAAGGAAGGAAACTTTATCCTCCTAAAAGTTACCGTAGACAATAAAGTTATTTCAATATTGAATATATATGCACCCTATGGGTTAGCTTCTGAAGTCTTATAGGAGAAGCTGAAAGAACTACAGGAAGAATAGACAGCAAAACTCTACTCGTGGGAGATCTCAACATCCCACTCTCAGATCTAGATAAATCTAATCATACAATAAACAAGAAAGTAGTTAAAGAGGTAAATAGATTGTTATAAAAACTAGATATGGTACACTTATGAAGGAAACTGAATTGCAATAGAAATGAATATACCTTTTTTTCTCTGCAGTACATGGAACTTATGCAAAAATTGTTGTAGGACATAAAAACTGAATGATCAACTGCAGAAAGGCAGAATAGTGAATTTATCTTTCTCAGATCACAATGCAATAAAAGTCATATGCAATATTGGGCCAAGGAGATATAGACTCAGAATCAATTGGAAACTGAATAACCTCATATTAAAGAATGAAAGGACCAAACAACAAATTATAGAAAAAAAAAATAACCATTTCATCCTAAATAATGACAAGAATGAGAAACATACCAAAACCTATGGGATTCACTAAAAGCAGCTCTCAGGGGATATATTATATGTCTTTAAATGCTTACATGAATAAATTAGAGAAAGAGGAAATAAATGAACTAAACATGCAACTAGAAATAATGAGAAAAACAGCAAATTAAAAATCCACAATTAAATACCAAATTAGAAATTCTAAAAATTAAAGGAGAAATTCATAAATTCAAAAGCAAAAAAATTATTGAAATAATAAATAAAACCAAAAGTTGGTTTTATGAAAATAAACCCAATAAAATTGACAAAGCCCTGGTCAATTTGATTAAAAAAAGAAAGGAGAAAACCAAATTCCTAGTATAATAAAGGAAAAGATAAACTCACCACCAATGAGGAGGAAAATTAAAGTAAAGTAAAATTATTTTGCCCAACTCTATGGCAATAAATTTGATAATCTAAGTGAAATGGATGAATATCTACAAAAACATAAGTTACCCAGCTTAAATAAAGAGGAGATTAAATACCTAAACAACCCTATCTCAGAAAAATAAATTCAACAAGCTATCATTGAACTCCCTAAGAAAATATCTCCAGGGCCTGATGGATTCACAAGTGAATTCTACCAAACATTTATGGAAAAATTGAGTGCAATTCTATATAAACTCTTTGATAAAATAGGGAAAGATGGAACTCTGTCTGACTCTTTCTATGAAACCAATATGGTGCTGATACCTAAACCAGGAAGGGTTAAAAAAGAGACAGAAAATTATAGACCTAACTCCTTAATGAATATAGGTGCAAAAATCTTAAATAAAATGTTGGCAAAATGATTACAACAAGTTATCACTGGGATAATACATTATGATCAAGTAGGATTTATTTCAGGAATATTGGTTCAATATTAGGAAAACTGTTAGTATAATCAATTATATCAACAAGAAACCTTTCAGAAATTATATGATCATATCAATAGATGCTGAAAAAGCTTTTGACAAAATGTAGCATCCATTCCTATAGACTGTTCCTTAGAATAATTAGCAGGTTCTATCTTAAACCATCAACATGCATTATATTCAATGGGGAGATTCTAGAGGCATTCCCAGTAAGATCAGGGGTGAAACAAGAATGCCCACTATCACCACTACTATTCAATATCATATTAGAAATGTTAGCTTCAGCAATTAGAGAAGAAAAAGAAATTGAAGAAATTAGAATTGGGAATGAAGAGACAAAACTCTTACTCTTTGCAGATGATATGATGATACCTAGAGAATGCCAAGAAATCATCCAAAAAAACCTACTGGAAACAATTAGCAATTTTTCAAAGTTGCAGGTTATAAAATAAACCCTCATAAATCCCCAACTTTTCTATATATGTCTAACAAGATATAGCAGGAACTGCTAGAAAGAGAAATTACATTCAAAGTCATTTCAGACAATATAAAACACCTGGGAGTCTATTTGCCAAGACAGACTCAGAAACTTTTTGAAAACAATTATAAAACCCTTCTCATACAAATTAAGTCAGATTTACATAACTGGATAATATCAACTGCTCATGAATAGATAGGTAGAGCTAATATAATAAAAATGACAATTCTACCAAAACTAAACTACCTATTTAGTGTCCTAACAATCAAAATACCAAAAAAATTACTTTAATAAATTAGAAAAAATTGTAATAAATTCATGTGGAGAAATAAAAAGTCAAGAATTTCCAGGAATTCAATGAAAAAAAGTGCAAAAGAAGGGGGCTTAGCCCTACCTGATCTAAAATTATATTATAAAGCATCAGTAATCAAAACTTTTTGGTATTGCCTAAGAAATAGAGTGGTGGATCAGTGGAATAGACTAGGTGTCAAAGCAGGAGACAATTATAGTAACCTATGGTTTGATAAACCCAGAGTCCTGCTATTGGGATAAAAACTCTTTCTTAGATAAAAACTGCTGGAAAAATTGGAAGTTAGTGTGGAAGACACTTAGATTAGACCAACACCTAACACCCTTTACCAAGGTAAGATCTAAATGGTTACAGGATTTAGATGTAAAAAAAAAAAACAATACTTTAAGCAAATTAGAAGATCAAGGACTAGTTTACCGGTGAGATCTATGGAAAGGGGAGCAGTTTATGACTAAGGAAGAGATGGAGAACATCACCAAAAACAATCTAGATGATTTCGATTACATTAAATTAAAAAGCTCTTGCACAGATAAAACCACTGTAACCAAGATCAAAAGAAATGTAGTAGATTGGGAACCAATCTTTACAACTAATAATTCTGACAAAGGACTCATTTCTAAAATATACAGAGAACTGAGTCATATCTTTTTAAAAAACAAAGCCATTCCCCAATTTACAAGTGGTCAAAGGATATGCAAATGCAATTTACAGATGAGCAATCCATACCATATGAAAAATTGCTCTAAATCATTAATTATTAGAGAAATGCAAATCAGAGCTTCACTGAGTTACCATCTCACACCTCTCAGACTGGCCAATATGACCAGAAAGGATAATGAACATTGTTATTTCTTATACTTTTTGTTTTTTCCTTAAGGATGTGATTTCTCTCTCATCACACTCAATTTGGATCAATGAAATAAAGACAGATTACTTTCTGTGCAGGGTAGGGGTGAGGGGAGTGAAGTAAGATTGGGAGAAAAATTGTAAAACTCAAAACTCAAATAAAATCTTTAAAAAAATGTTCATACCCTTTGAGCCAGCAATACCACTATTGTGTCTATCCCCTGAAGAGATCATGATAAAGGGTACAAACATTACTTGTACAAAAATATTCATAGCAGCTCTGTTTTTTTGTGGCAAAGAATTGGAATTCTAAGGGATGTCCATGAATTGGGCAATGGCTAAAGAAACTGTTGTATATGTTTGTGATGGAACATTATTGTTCTATTAGAAATCAGGACAGATGACATTTCAGAAAAGCTTGAAAAAACTTGCATGAACTGATGGTGAATCAAATGAGCAGAACCAGAACAACATTGTACACTCTTACAGCAACATGGAGGTGATGATTAGCATTAATGAAATTCCTCACTCCATTAGTTCAATAATCAGAACTAATTTTAGGATATCTGTGTCGGCAAACACCATCTGTATTCAAAGAAAGAACTGTGGAATTTAAACAAAGGTCAATGATTATTATTTTCAATTTATTTCAAAAAAGTTTTCTTTTGTACTATACAATTTTGGTGCCTCTAATATTTTGTTTCTTCCTTCTTTTCTCTCTCACCACATCCAATTTTGATCAACACATATCGTGGAAACAATGTCAATATATCAGATTGTCTTTTCTTGGGGGAGGGTGCAGGGAAGGGAGGGTGGGGAAAAATGTAAAATTTAAAACCTTATAAAAATGTTATGTAGAAACTACTATTGTATATAATTGGAAAACAAATATATTTATATAAAATAACTACTTTAGCAAAATAACAGAATATATAACAAGCCCAAATAAATTATCAGTATTTTTATATATTATCAACAAAGCCCAACAGCCAGTGATAGAGAGAAAGCAAAAACTTTCCCACTCATGGGTAGTATGTTTACAAATCTCAAATCAAAGATTAAACTGCATAAACCTGTAAAGGTCGAAGGGTCAGATACTAATTGTCAGCTCTGCCACTTACTATCTTTTTTAAGGTCATAGATCCAAGACAAACTGAGAAGGTGCTCTGTGCCTAGGATAATATTCCAAAGTAAGGAGTGAGTCAGAGTCTCAGGATAACTAATGAACAAGAAGCAAATTCACAATCAAGCTGACTCTGTGATAGTGAGTCCAGAAGCAATACAGTTCTAGATTCCTGTAAAATCTGACATCTTTAGTACTAAGGCAGAATACCAGAACAAGAGGATGCTGTAGTTTTGTCATTATGAATAAGTGCAGCCTTCCAGAATCCTATACTAAGTCTACAAGAAATCTATTAGATTTTAAACTTGACTGAACCCAGTCATGTGGCTCAGACCACCACCCAGATCAAGAACTTTTAGAGTTCAGATTAGGAAGGCGTTGATCAAGCTTTTTCCTGCATGACACAACTTTTAATGGTAGTTCAGAAATTTCTGCTAGAGATATTGCTAAGGTATTGATTGATTTATTATATTCTGTAATCCCAGAAAAGCAAGAGCAGGATGAGGCCAAATATTCCTTTCAGGACCCTTTAGAATACGGCCTTATCATAAAGTAAAAAATCAGAAAATAGACTGGAAGAAATAACAAATAAACAGATGGGACTCCAAATAAAATGCTATTGTTGTGACAAAGTCACTCAAAATATAAATCTAGAATAAGAATGATTCCAAAATATCTTCAAGCAAAACCTAAGAGAAAAACAGCTTGTCACAAAGTCAACTAAAATTCCTGCAACAGATGGAGAAAGAATTTCTTTCTCTCTCTCTCTCTGTCTGTCTGTCTGTCTGTCTGTCTGTCTCTGTCTCTTTCTTGCTTGCTTGTTTATTTGCTTTCTCTTTCTTTCATTTTCTTTCTGCTTTCATTTTTTAAAATAGTCTAAAATATTTTTTATATGAATTAAAAGTTCTATATTTAAAAAAATGGAAAAGAAATGCAAGTAAAGGAAAGACAGATTCATAAAGGGAATTAGAAATTTGATATGAGATTAAAAAACACCATTATCCAGGGCAAATAGGTGCTGCAGTGGCTAGAGCACCAGCTCTGGAGTCAAGAGGTCCTGATTTCAAATCCAGCCTCAGACTGGATTAATTACCTAACTGTGTGACCTTGGGCAAGTCACTTAACCTCATTGTATTGCAAAGAAAAAAAAACTCCATTATCCAAGAAAGAAACTCCCTGAAAATTAGGATGGATTAAATAGAGAAAAATGATTCCAGGAGGCAAAAACAGTTAAAATACTAAAAAAATATAATAAAATGTAAGAAATTACATATTAGGGGGGCAGCTAGGTGGAACAGTGGATAAAGCACCGGCCCTGGAGTCAGGAGTACCTGGGTTCAAATCCAGTCTCAGACACTTAATAATTACCTAACTGTGTGGCCTTGGGCAAGCCACTTAACCCCATTGCATTAGAAAAACCTAAAAAAAACAAACAAAAAAGAAATCACGTATTAAAAGCAATTGATTTAAAATATAGGCTGAGAGAGAAGCTAGGTTGCATAGTGGATAAAGAACTGGTCTTGGAGTCAGGAGCACCTGAGTTTAAATCCATCATCAGACATGTAATAATTGCCTAGCTGTGTGACCTTGGGCAAGTCACTTAACCCCATTGCCTTAAATAAATTTAAAAAATTAAAATATAGATTGAGGAAAGATAACTCAAAGAATAAGTTTACTACTGAAAAGTCATGATGTAATAAGTACAGGTTAAAAAAACTATAAGGAATTTGCATATAGTAATTCAAAATTATATAAAAAAGCTTCATAGATGTTTTAAAATCAGAGGTCAATGTCAAAATAGAACGAATTTATTAATCACTTCCTGAAAGAAAATATAATATGAAAGAACCAGTAATATTATAGGGGAAACTCAGAGAAGAAAATGGTGTATTATTTTGAAGCAAAAAATTTAATCAATGAAGTTCAAAAGGCAAGATTACATATAATTTATAATACATCACTATAAAGATATAGTTTAGAATAAAATATTTCACAAGGAAGAAAATAAACATTTGTTAAGCATCTACTATGAACTAAGAAATTTACAAATATTATCTTGATACTAAGAGCAATCCCTGTAGGGAGATACTCCTTTTTTTCCCACTTTTCTCATTTATTAAATGCTTATTTTTTTTCTTTTGAAAACATTTGTTATTTTGTTAAATATTTCCTGCTTAATTTTGATTTAAATTTACATTTTTTAAAATTTACTCATTACTAAAATAGTCTTGTAGGAGTAATCATAATCTTCCCCATTAAAGAAAAAACCCTCACAAGAAATAAAGTGAAAGAAAGAGAAAAAATGTGTTTCAGTCTGTGTTCATATTCTGTCTCTGGGGCAGATTGCATTCATTATTATAGCTCCTTCAGTGAAGTTACTTCTATTTTTTTCCCCACATTTGCTGTTTCTGATTGTAATTTCCACCATCCATTCCTTTCTAATACCATTTATTATATTTTCTCTCTCCTTTCACTCTGTCCCTCTTCAAAAGTGCACTGTGGGGCAGCTGGATGGTGCAGTAGACAAATCAGTGGCCCTGGGGCCAGGAGGCCCCAAGTCTACATCCCACCTCAGACAGGCTAGCCAATGTGTTGTATTTAACTATTGTCTCCCATGTTTTCCCTTCTCCTATGTCACCTGTATTTCTCCTCCCCTCCCTCTGTCCCCTTCCTCCCATTGCCTTTCTCACCTTTTTCCTCTAGATTTCTATAACATATTAAGTATGGATGTGGTTTTCTCTCTGAGCCATTTCCAATGAGAATGTAGGCTCACTCATTTCCCCTTGTCTTCCTCCCTTCCACACTATTGAAAAAGCTTTTCCCTGACTTTTACATGCAATATCTTAGCCTGTTCTACCTCTCCTTTCCCTTTCTCCAAGTACATTTCCTTTTCACCCATTGATTACATTACAAAAAAATTTACCTTTAAATTCAGCTCCTTCCTGTGTATATGCTCTTACTAACTACTCTAATAAATGAGAAGTTTATATGGGTCCCCAGTATCTTCTTTCCATGTATGACTACATACAGTTCAACATCATTAAAGCCCTCATAATTTTCCCCTTCTTTTTCACTCTCTCTATGCTTCACCTTAGCATTGTACTTGAAGAATAAACTTTCTGTTTATCTCTGGCTTTTTAAACAGGAGCATTTGAAATTCCCCCGATTTCATTAAATGACCATCTTTATCCCTGGAAGAGTGGTTTTGCTAGGTAGTTGATTCTTGGTTGCATTCCCAGCTCTTTTGCCTTCCATAATGTTATATTTCAATCCCTACAAGCCATTAATGTGGCAGCTGCTAAGCCCTGTGTAATCTTGACTGTAGCTTCATAATATTTGAGTTGTTTCCTTCTGGCTGCTTTTAATATTTTCTCTTTGACATGGGAGTTCTGGAACTTGGTTGTAATATTTCTGGGGATTGTTTTTTATCTCTTTCAGGAGGAGATCAGTGGATTCTCTCAATTTATAATTTGCTCTCTGCTTCTAGGATTCAGGGCAATTTTGTTATAAAAATTCTTTAAAAATAAGTCAAGGTTCTTTTCCTGATCATGACTTTCAGGTAGCCTAATAAGTTTTAAATTGTCTCTTCTGGATCTGTTTTCCAGGTTAGTTGTTTTTTCAATAAGATATTTCACATTTTCTCCTGATTTTTCATTCTTTTGGTATTGCTTCATTGTTTCTTGATTCCTCCCATGTCATCAGCATCCTTTACTTCTATTCTACATTTGAAGGAACTACTTTCTTCAGAGAGCTCTCATCTCCTTTTTCATCTGGTCAACTTTGCTTTTTAAGGTATTGTTCTAATCAATTTTTGGGACTGCTTTTTCATTCAACCTAAGTTGGATTTAACATATTGTTTTTCTTCAGCATTTTTTGTATCTCCTTGACTAAGCTGCTGATTTGGTTTCCATGGGTTTTTCCTGCATCTTTCACATTTCTCCTCCCAATTTTTTCCCTACTTCACTTACTTGATTTTCACAATCTTTTTTGAGTTCTATTGTATCCTGAGCTGAACTTAAATTTTTCTAGGAGGCTTTTGACAGAGAAGTTTGTTTGTCATATTTTTAGTATGCATTTTTTTCCTCCATGGGACCAAAGTAATTGTGCATGATGGGGTTCCTTTTTTTTCTGCTTACCCATCTCCCCAGGCCATGCCCTGGTTTTGGGTGTTTCCTGAGCTTTAAAATGTTTTTGAGACAGCCATGGACCTCAGTCCTTTAAAGGTCTTATGAAAGTCTCTGACTGCTCCCTGGGTCTGTGATTTGGTCTGTGGATGACCATAAACCACCCCACTGCCCTAGAGCTGTGAGGAGGTGCCCTGATCTATGGCAAAAGGGGACCCCAGACTGTGAACAGGTCTGTATATGGGCAAAACACCAGAGTCCTGGTGCAGGAACAGAGGAAAGACTTTGACAGCCTGCCCCCAGCCCCTTACCACCATGGACTGAGTGCTCTGGGAGCACCTGCCTGGTGACTATGGCTAGACTGATCTACTCCTATTTCCTGGGATCTGGGATGGTCTAAGATCCAGGGGCTTCATGTTTGCTCTGGTAGAGGAAGTTTCCACCCTGATCTTCCAAGTTGTGCTTGGTGTTCCCTGGAGTGAAAAGTCAGAAAATAGCTTCTTCTGCCATTAACCAGTGTTCCCAGGGACCCAGGCACTCCATGGGCTGTTCAAGGCTGGAGCTCTTTCACTCTGGCACAGGGATTCTGCATTTACTCCTGACCCTCAAACCCCATGGAACAGAACCCTCCCATGCGTGATCTTCCAGGTTACCTTGACCTGAAGAATTGCCTCACTGGATCTTTATGTATCTCAAAAATTTAATTAGAGTCATAATTTTAGGTTTTTGAAATATTTTGGAAGAGAGCTCCTGGAAAATGCTGTCCTTATGTTGCCATCTTGTCTCCACTCCCATGGGAGGTAGTATTATCATTCTAGATTTTAGAGCTGAGAAAAATGGGATAGTTGAAATGACTTAACAATATCATACTGCTTGTAAGTGCCTGAGCCATTAAGTCTTTGTTGACAAGGATCTCTTTTGCTTCTTTTTGATTTCCCAGTGTTTATAATAATGCCTGGAACATAGAAGATGCTTAATAAGTTTTTAATTGTTGATTGGTTTGAGTTCATCTACATGATAGCTCCATTTGTTTGTATGTATGTATAGCTTCATCTAGGCAGATGTCAAAAGATATATAGCTTTAAAAGTAAAACTATATTAAACAGATAAACAATATAATTCTGGGGGGGAATTGTACTTTAATGTAATTGCAAAGTTCTAAGAATTCTTGATCAAAAAGCAAACTTGCATAGAAATTTAAAGCATCCTTAAGTACTTCAAAAGAACATAATAAGCAAACAGAAAAACAAATGAATGAATGAGTAAATAAACAGATTAATAAATCAATAATAAAAACTTAAATAAATGAATAACTGAATGAATAACTGAAACAAAGGAAGGAAAGTAGGAAAATTGTACACTGGATTTGATGTCAGAAGTCCTACATTCAAAAATGCATGGTACAATGAGAAACCTAATGAATTTGAAAATAAATTTCCTGGGATCATTACCTGAATTTTTTTTTCTGAGCAGCCTCTAAGACCTCCTCTTTCTCTATCTCTTTTAGGCTATGGCCTTAAATGTCATTATAGCTCTTAGAGTCTGTATTACTTTACTGGAAAATGGAGATAATATAATGACACTTTGAACCACATTTTCACACTTTAACCTGATAATTACTTTAGATATTTTAAGGCTTCTTAGAGTATATATATATATATATATATATATATATATATATATATATATATATATATCAGTTCTATTTATTATAATAATGCATACTTTCTACTATCGGCAAAAAATGGAGAATGTATTTATAGGATCGTATACAGAAATGGAAGGGGATTTTTACATTTTCCAATTTTTTTCCCTTACAGATAAAAAAACTAAGGACAAAAGTGTAAAGAACTTGACCATGGTCATGTGGGTGATAAATTGGACAATAGGAATTCAAACTCATGTCCTCTCTTCTCAAATAGAGTTCTTACAGATATGTCTTTCATAATTTAAACTTCCATACTATAAATGAAATATATCAAATGAAATGAGATTTATTTGAAGGTGCTTCACAATGTTTAATGTTACATAAACAAAGTATAAAAACTTAATAAAAATGTATGTATGATACATTTTAAGCTTAATTTGAATTATTTCACCCATCATTTCCTGGAGAATAGATTGTGAACATAACAATAAATAAAAGTATGATTTATAGTATTTGCCAAATTTCTTGATGTAAATGTAAATATGTGACAATCAATTCTGTAGAGTTGGTTTCAGCTTACACTAGCACATTCCGATAATTGCTAGTTGCTATTACTATTGCAATCTTTATTATTCTAATAATGAAGATAATGGACTCTTGAAAAATTAGTTACAAAAGTCAAATTATTAGTTAATTAACAAATCAATGTGGAGTCCCAGGATTTCACTGACTACCTAGTAACATTAGTATTTACTCTAAACTAATCATGGTTAGTTAGCTCATCTCTGGGTCCCATAAATAGAGTTCCCAGTGCCTGCTGGTAGGTTGAAGGAGTTGTATTCCATGTGTGATTAAGGAAAAAAATACTTCAAGCAAAATTGAGCCATTTTGTACAGCTCTAATTTAAGGGAATAAAATTATAAAACATATTTTGATTCTAGAGGGAGCCAGGCAAAAAGATAATTCTCCTTCAAAAATAGAGTAGACCAAATGGAAAAGGACATTCACAAATGTAGAAAATTCTTCTCTGAAAAATAGATTGGAATCTGCAGAAGTTAATGACTTCATGAGACATCACAAATGTGTTAAATAAAATTTGTGAAAAATGAAAAAAAATGAAGAAAATGTAAAAGATCTCATTGGTAAAACAACTGACCTGGAAATTAGATACTTGATAACTATGATTAAAAATAAAAAGCCTGGACTCCATATGTCATGATATACTTAAGGGAGACTTCTGCAACCAGAGGGAAAAATAATTATTGAAAGAATCCATTGATCTCATCCTGAAAGGTATCCCCAAATGAAAACTTCAGTGAATATTGTGACAAACTTCAAAATTATTAGATCAAGTAGAAAATCCTGCACTGGTCAGAACAATTTACATACTAAGGTGCCACAGTCAGGATTACATAGGACCTGCTATCTTCATGAAAATTAAGGAATCAAAAGGCATGGAATATGATATTCTAGAGAGCAAGAAAATTTGGATTACAACCAAGAATAGATCATCAAGCAAAAGTGAGCCTTCTCTTTCAGGAGAAAAAAATGGAAATTTAATTAAATAGTTAACTTTAAGCCTTTCCTAAGAAAAACCTGAGAGCTAGAGAGAAAATTTGAGCTTCAAACAGGAGACTCAAAAGATATGTAAAAAGGTAAGCAGGGGAAAAGAAAAAAACTGTTATTCAATAAGATTAAACTGGTTTCATCTGGTAGGGAAATTCTCAAAATTCTTGAGAATTGCAACTCTATTAGAGAGAGTATGTCCATGATTTTGATGGAATGATTTTTTAAAAATTCATTTAAAAAAGGGAGAACTGTAAAGAGGAAGTAAGAAAGGAGAGGTTGAATAGGGTAAATAACATCACACGAAGAGGTACAGAGAACCTTAGGCAATTGGGGGAAAGAAAGGAGTATGTGAGAACTTTATTCTCTTACTCCCATTACATTTGTCTCAACAAGGGATTAACATACACACTCATTTGAATTTAGAAGTTTATCTTTCCCTTCAAGTATTAGGAGAGGAAAGAGAAGGAGGAACTGATAGAAAGAAGGGAGGGAAAGAAGAAGGAGAAAACAGAAAGAGGAAAGTGGAATTCAGAAACAAAATAATGGGGAGGAACAATTGATTCCAATTCTAAAAAAAAACTATTTGTAAATACAGGTGAGGAAGGTCTACCAAATTCCTTCTAGGACATCAATTTGGTGCTGATACCTAAACCAAGATAAGTAAAAACAGACAACAAAATTTATAGATTAATTTCCCTAATGAATATGGATACAATATTTCAAATATTAGCAAGCCAATTACAGCAATTTATCACTAGGATAATGCCCTTTGATCAAGTTAGATTTATACCAGGAATGCAAGGTTGGTTCAATATTAGAGAAACAGTCAGCATATAATTGACCATATCAATAACAAACTTAAAATAAATCATAATTTTCTCAATAGATGCTGAAAAAGGTTTTGACAAAATGCAGCACCTATTCCTACTAAAATACTAGAGAGTAGAGGAATAAATTAAATGTTCTTTAAATGATAAGCAGTATCAGTGTAAAATCATCAGCAAGCATTACATGTAATGCATAATAAGCTAAAAGCATTCCTAATAAGATCAGGTGTGAAACAAAGATGCCCTCGATCATCACTACTGTATTAGAAATGTTTTATTTAGCAATAAGAGAAGAAAAACAAATGGAAGGACACATAATCACTGATGAAAAACAAAACTCTCAGTCTCTGCAGAAGGTATGATGGTATACCTAGACAATTCTAGAACACATCTTAAAAATTCTTGGAAATATTTAGCAAATTTTGCAGTTATGGGATATAAAATAACCCCACATAAGTCATCAACATTTCCATATATTACAATATATGGATATATATATATATATATATATATATATATATATATATATACAATATACAGCAACAAGAGATAAAAAGAGAAATTCAAATTGAAATAATTTCTGACAACATAATATACCTGCCAAGGCAGACTCAGAAACTTTATGAAAAGGACTTAAAACATTTTTCAAATTAATAAAATCAGATCTAAATAACTGGGCAAATGTTAACTGCTCATGTGTAGGCTAAGTTAATATAATAAAAATGGCATCTCTAAATTCAGCTATCTATTTAGTGCCCAATCAAACTTCCAAAAAAATTACTTTAGTGATCTAGAAAAATAGTAACTAAATTCGTATGGAGGAATGAAAAGTCAAGAATATCAGGGGAAATGATGAAAAAAAATTGGAAAAGAAGGAGGTCTAGCCATTACAGACCTTAAAGTATTAAAATATGAGTCATCAAATCTCTTTTGTACTGATTAAGAAATAGAGTGTTGGAAAATTTGAATGGGTTAGTTGCAAAAGAGACAGTAGTAAATGACTTTCTGGGATAAAAACTCACTCTTTAATAAAAATCTTCTGGGAAAACTAGAAGGTAGTATTGCAGAAACTATGCATAGACCAACATTTCACACACTATACCAAGATAAGGTCACAATGTATGCAAGAATTAGATATAAAAGGTAACTTTATAAGCCAAAAATGAGAAATAATAGTTTCCCTGTCAGATTTTATTTCCAAAATTGAGATAAATAATATTATAAAAAATGGGAAAATTTTGATTACATTAAATTAAAAAGGTTTTGTGCAAATGAAGCCACTGCAAATAAGATTAAAAAGAATAAATCAGGAAGCAGCTTTTACAAGTATTGTATCAGACAAAGCATTCATTTCTAAAATATGTAGAGAAGAGAGTCAAATTTATTAAAAAAAGTCATTCCCCATTTGATAAATGGTCAAATTATATGAAAAGACAATGCTCAGACAAATAAATCAAAATTATTTATAGTCAAATGAAAAACTGCTCTAAATCATTTCTGATAAGAGCAATGCAAATTATCCTATCTCTCTAAGGTACCACTTCACATCCCTTAGATTACCTAAAATGACTAGATTGGAAAATGATCAATGCTGGAGGAGATGTGGTAGTTGGTGTAGTTGTGAACTGATCTAACATTTCTGGAGAGCAATTTGTAATTGTGCCAAAAGAGCAATGAAAATGTGTATACCTGTCCTCTAGCAATACTACTGCCCCTGTATCCCAAAAGAGATCATGTAAAAAAGGTAAAAATGCCACGTGAAGAAAAATATTCAATAGAAGTTCTTTATGTAATGGCAAAGAATTGGAAAATGATTAGATGTCCATCAATTGGGGAATGGTTGAACAAACTGTGTATATGTATGTGATGGAAGACTATTGCCTTATAAGAAATCATGAGGGACTTTTTCACCCATCTAGCCATCATGATGGAAGCACTGCTGTCATCTCATCATCATGTCCTCTCATAAAACATTCAGAATCAAGAGATTTATGGCCAAAAAACAGAAGCAGAATTGCCCCACTCCCCAGTTCATTTGGATGAAAACTGGCAATAAAAATGGCAACTCAAAGAATAGACACTGGAGAAGGACCAAGCTTGGGTTATAAAGAATGGCCAGTGAAAGGAAAAGCATTCTACACTAAGACCACCTCCCCTTCCTTACTAAAGCATGCATGCATCCCTCCCTCCATCCATCCATCCATCCATCCATCCATCCATCCATCCATCCATCCATATGTCACTTAATCACAGCATTTCCCCCAATAAGAAGTAACTACTATTGCTTCCCCTCCCAATATGGAAGTCTGTCAGTGAATGTGCAGATACCAAAAAAAAAAAAAACAACCCAAAACAATTCGTCTTGCCATTGATTGTATTCATCTCTTGAAGCTATGTGCTCCAGTAAAATGTGTATTGTGATATAGTTTAAATTACTGTTACCTACATCTCTGTGTAGCATTTGTATGTTAGAGGTTATGCTTAAAGTCAGAGATCATAATGAAATAAGTTATTCCTGTCAAGAAAAAGCAAGCTCAAGCCTTGCCTCAAGAAAGCCTTCACAATAACTTCTCTGTTTTGTTTTGTGTTCTAAGTAGTTAGAAGAGAGCTCCTAAATCACAGAGTAGTTGTGTAAATCTATTATTTGCAAGCCTCCAGCAGAAGCATCCAGTGCTACTAATACAGAGCTGTCTCAACCAGAATATGTGCAGCTGACTGTACATTTCTCTCACTCACAGTCAGAGGAGCGACCTGTTAACCCCGTGATTATTTCGCACAATAAACCATTTTAATTCCTTGTTGGGAGCTGGCAACTGTCTTAAAAGTGGGCAGTTATTTATGTGTTTGGGAAAGTCCAAGCTTTTTCTTAGGAACTGGACCTGATCCAGGTGAATGACTTCTTAATTTTCTGAAGATGCAATTTTACTAATAAAGTGCTTCTACCAAAAAAAGAAAGAAATCATGAGAGATGGAATTTCAGAAGAGACTTAAAAGACTTGCATGAATTGATGCTGAGGGAAAAGAGGAGAACCAGAAGAACATTATACTCAATTACAATATGGAATGATGATCAACCATGATGGACTTGTCATTTCAACAGTACAATAATGATAGTCAATTTTAAAAGACTTGTGATGGAAAATATCATCCATTTCCAGAGAAATAACAGTGGAGTTTAAATGATGATCACATCTTATTATTTTTTATTCTTAAAAGTTGTCTTATGTATTGTTATTATTTTCTCTCTACTATTTTCTTTCTTCATTTTGGATCTGAATCTTCTCTCACATGTTCAATATTGATCTACGTTTAGCATGGTTATAAATATAGAACTTATTTCAGTTTGGTCTCTGACGGGGGGAGGAGGTAAGGGATTTTAAAAATTGTATAACTCAAAAAATGTGGGAAAAAAATCCCCTGCCCTTCATTGATTAAAAACTACCATTTCATGTAGCTGGAAAAACAAATAAATAAATATTTAAAATTTTAAAAATGTTTGGTAAAAATTACTATTGAATATTATTGGAAAAATAAGATATTAATAAAAAAGAAAAATGAGAAAAAGGAAAAGGAACTCTCTCCTCCCATCTTTTCCTTATCCTTATTAACATTCCATAATCTATCCAACCAAGTCCCTTGGCCGTTCATGTGTCTATGAAAATTTTACAATCTTATCACTGACTACTTTCTCACAAATTCATTTGGAAACAGAGTATTAGTCATCTGGACTGACAATATTTGGGGACAAGTGATAGAAAGACTTCTGCATGCATTATTTAAAATGAATTGACTAAGGTAGAACATTATTTCCTGCAGTACATTTTTTTTAGGATTTTGCAAGGCAATGGGGTTAAGTGGCTTGCCCAAGGCCACACAGCTAGGTAATTATTAAGTGTCTGAGGCCAGATTTGAACTAAGGTACTCTTAACTCCAGGGCCAGTGCTCTATCCACTGTGCCACCTAAACACCCCTCCTGCAATATATTTCACTCTTCCTCTACCTAGTCTTTTGTTCCCTGAATTGAGTACAATAAGAACATTTCTTCATTTTGGCTAAAATGTTCTAGGGTAGCAAATCCTTTGAAATTTCTTTTGATACTTTATTTCCTGCCCACTACTTCTCTCCTTATCTTCAATAGACTGTCTTTCATTCAGTTGGAATCTTTCTATAAAGGTTGCTGTTCTTAAGAACCTCCCAGGCCTTCCAGTCTAATCAGTCACCTGAGAATTCCAATAAATTGCACTCCAGAAAGGATGGATAAGATCATAGCTCCACCAGCAATCTATTAAGTATCCCAGATTTCCAACATCCCTTCCAACCTTGATCATTGTCTTTTCTGGTCATATTGGTCAGTCTGAGAGGTGTAAGGTGGTACTTCAGTGATTTTTTTTGCATTTCTCTAGTATGTAGGATTTTAGAGAAATTTTTCATATGACTATGGATCTCTTTGATTCCTCATTTGTAAATTGCCTTTGAATATCCTTTGACCATTTGTCAATAGGGGAATGGCTTGTTTTAAGTTCTCTTTATAGTGTTATTTTGTTCTCTGTTTATTTTAGAAATGAGTCCTTTTTCAGAAATGCCAGTTGTAAAAATTGTTTCCCAATTTGCTACATTTCTTTGGTCTTGGTTACAGTGTTATTTTTTGTGTGTAAAAGCTTTTTTAATTTAATGTAATTGAAATTATCTAGTTTGTTTTTAATCATGTTCTCCATCTATTCCTTGTTCATAAACTGTTTCCCTTTCCATAGACATGAAAAGTAAATTATTCCATTATCTCTTAACTTGCTCGTAATATTGATTTTATGTCTAAATTCTGTATCCATTTTGATCTTATCTTGATATACGATGTGAGGTGTTGGTTTAATACAAATTTCTGCCATACTAACTTCCAAATTTTCTACCAGTTTTTATCAAAGAGAAAGTTTTTATCCCAATAGTTGAACTCCTTGGATTTATCAAACAGCACATTACTATAATCATTTCCAGTTATTGCACCTAATCAAATTTACCAGAGGTTTATCAATTTTATTTTTTTCAAAAACCAACTCTTGCTTTTATTTATTAGTTCAATAGTTTTCTCACTTTCAATTTTATAAATTTCTCTTTTAATTTTTAGAATTTTTAATTTGGTATTTAATTGGGAGATTGGTAGGGCACTAAATAAATAGTTTAATTATGGCAAAATTGTCAGTTTTATCATATAAGCTTAGCCTATCCATGAGTATTTGGTATTTGTCCAGTTATTTAAATCTGATTTTATTTTGAGAAGGGTTTTGTAATTGTTTTCAAAAAGTTTCTGAGTCTGCGTTGGCAGGGAGACTTCCATGTATTTTATGTTGTTTGAAGTTCTTTGAATGTGATTTCTCTTTCTAGCTCTTTCTGTTACATATTTCTTGTTATATATAGAAATGTTGAGATTTTATGTGGGTTTATTTTATATCCTGCAACCTTGCTAAAGTTGCTAATTATTTCTAGTAGTTTTTTGTTTGGATTTTTCTAATTATACCATTGTGTCATCTGCAAAGAGAGAGAATTTTGTCTCTTTCTTGCCAATTTTAATTCCTTCAATTTTTTCTTTTCTTATTGCAGCAGTTAACATTTCTAATACAATATTGACTAGTAGTGGTGATAATGTGCATCCTTGTTCCACCCCTGCTCTTATTGGGAATGCTGCTATCCTATCCCCATTGCACATAATGCTTGTTGATGTTTTCAGATAGTTACTGCTTATTATTTTAAGTTCTGACTTCACCCATTTCCCCAAGAGTTTATATAGAATTGGGACCAATTGTTCCTTAAATATTTGATAGAATTCCCCTGTGAATCTATTTGGTCCTGGAGATTTTTTCTTAGGTAGTTCGATAACGGCTATTTGAATTTCTTTTTCTAAGACAGGGTTATTTAGATAATTAATTTCCTCTTCATTTAGTCTGGGTAACATATATATTCATCCGTTTCACTTAGATTATCAATTTTTTTTGCATAGAATTGGGAAAAATATTTCTGAATTGTTACTTTAATTTCCTCCTCATTGGTGGTAAGTTCACCTTTTTCTTTTATGATGCTAGGAATTTGGTTTTCTTCTTTCTTTTTTATAATCAAATTTACCAGAGGTTTATCAATTTTATTGTTTTTTTCAAAAACCAACTCTTGCTTTTATTTATTAGTTCAATAGTTTTCTTGTTTTTGATTTTATAAATTTCTCTTTTAATTTTTAGAATTTTTAATTTGGTATTTAATTGGGAGATTGGTATAAATCACATTACATAAAGAGTTACAAAGGATCTATTTCAATAGAGCGTAAGAAGGGAGGAGATGAGAGCTTCCTGAATCTTACTCTCAGCAAACTTGACTTAAGGTTAACATAGATACACTCTGTTAAGTTAAGAAACTTATCTTAAATTTCAAAGGTTATTTCCTTTTTGTTTATTTTATGGCTAGATTTATCTAAATCTGAGAGCAGGAGTTTGAGGTCTTTTACTAGTAGAATTTTGCTATATATTTCTTCCTGTAACTCACTCAACTTCTCTAAGAATTTGGATGGTACACCACTTGGTGCATACATATTTAGAATTGAAATCACTTCATTGTACCTTTTAGGGGGATATAGTTTCCTTCTTTATCTCTTTTAATGAGATCATTTTTGCAGCTGCTTTGTCTGAGATAAGGATTGCTACTTCTGCTTTTTTCATTCCAGCTGAAGCAAAATATATTTTAGTCCAACATTTTAATTTTATTCTATATGTATCTCCGTGCTTCAAATGAGTTTCTTGTAAGCAGCATATTGTAGGATTCTGTTTTTTAGACCAGGCTGCCATCCGCTTACATTTCATGAGAGAGTACATCCCTTTCACATTCAACATTATAATTACTAATCTTTATTTCCCTCCATACTTTCCCTGTTTGTATTTTCCACATTTTCCCCCTTTATCCATAATCCACATTATTTTGTTCGTGAATACCACCACTTTCAGTGTTTTCCCCTTTTTATCCAATGCCCCCTCTCCTTCCTTTCCCTGTTCCCTTTGCTCCTTCTTCCTTCTCTTCCATTAGTTCCTCTTTTTCTCCCTCTACTCCATTTACACTTTTACTACTTTAGATATGTTAGATCTAATGTTAGATATATTAGATACATTTCTTAACTGAGTGCAAGTAAATTAACCTTAAGCTAAGTCTGATGAGAGTAAGATTCAGGAAGTTCTCACCAACTCCCATCTTCCCCTCTATTGAAATGGGTACTTTGTAACTCTTTATGTAATGTGATTTGCCCCATTCAATCACCTCCATTCTCCCATTTCTTTATTGTCCCCCTTTTTTGATTTGGTAGAATAGTTTAGTCAGTGCAGTAGAGGTCCAGGATTAGGGGCTAAGGAAACCATTAGCAAAAGATATTAAAAAGAAGTGGTCTGAGGAAGGAAATCTATACAAGATGCTGAATTGGAGAATAGCAATGTGACAATAGCAGACACCAAAGGATAGAGCAAGAAAATATGATCTACTTACCAACCAAGTGTACAAGGAACAAGATTTTCTAACAAGATTAAGTTCCTATAATAAATACAATTTTAATTTTACTTATTAAACTTCATTGCTATCTAATTGTGCTCTAAAATATAGGGCACCTCTAGATATTCTGAACAAGTATCCCTTGGTAATGAATTCCTAAAAGATGTGGAGAGATGTATTTGGATTGAAGAAAAGGGATCAATTTTCATACTGCTAATGAGAATGAGAACATAATTTTTCATCTTTATATTTTTAGTGCCTAAGAAAATGCATTAGCCATATTTCATATGTAATAAATGCTTATCATACTGAATAAAACAAGTCAAAGATACCTGCTTACTTGCCTGGCTATTGACCCACCTCTTTGGGTAGCCTTTGATTTTCTAATGATGTCATCAGTTGACAATTGTATATTTTTTAATCATGACATTCATTAGTTAGATCACTGCTTTTCATAAACTTAGTTTACCTCTGGACTGATTTTTTTCATCATTATGATGTCAGTTCCTACTTTTATAAGAAGTATGGACTATTTTCCTGTCTTTGATTTTTTGAGGCATTATTTATCCTTCCATTTTGGCAGTAATTCAATCATTAAAGTTTAAAATCATATACAAGGTGAAACATGGTAAAATAGAATTTAAGATTGGGATCCAAAATATTGAACCAACCTATTCTTATTCTCTGACCTTTAATGACCTCAATTTCTTTATTTTAAATAGTTAACTAAGGAAATACCTTAATTAAAAACTTTTTTTTCAATCTCATATGTCTGAGTACCTACTTTTTATCATTACAACTTTGCTAGGTCATGGGCACTTCTCTCTATTTGAGACAGAGGAAGATTTTCACTCATGGTTTATGTATTTTACTTTACATTATAGGAATATACTATCCCTCCTAAAGCCCAAAGGTCTTAAATTCAAAAATAGTGCTACATTTGCTGCTTTTTTATTTGATACTCACAGGATTGAAAGTAAACAATTATTAATTGCTTTTGTTTTCATTTTTTTTTTACTTTTAGGTTTTATTTTCATAAAAATTCAGATTGTTAGAGTTCTATACTAAAACTCTGTGGAGTAGGGGAACTAAGATGGCAGAAGTCCCTGTACTTGCCTCAGTTCTCTCCCCAAACCACTCCAAATATCTTTGAATCAGGGCTGTCCAAAACATGACTCACAGAGCAATTTTATGCTGCCCATTTGTAGTTTTTAATTTTCACTAGCAAAAAAAAAATAATAATTTGCATGGAATGCATGTTAGATTTTTAATTCCATTACTAATAAATGATGTCATTGATGTTAATTTTCCTTGGTGTTTTTAAGCTGTATTATGAATGGAACATATTGCAGGAAATTTTTAATCGATCTATGAAATGTGTTATCTGTACAATGCAGGCTAGTCAGTATGCACCTATATTTATACTGCTTTGTTATTGCTTTGTTGTTTTATATTTGATTTCTGTAGCATTTGCTAAACCTATTTAAGGTAAGACTGCAAGTTCAAAATTATTTTATTTTAATGAGGCACCCCCAAAATGATAAGGTTGGACAGAACTGCTTTAAATAATGACTCTAACCCAATTCTAGAGTGGCAGAATCCACAAAAAGATTGAGTGAAACAATTTCCCAGGCCAAGACAATTTGGAATATCTGCCAGAAGGTTATGTTGCACTGGGGTTAGAAAGAGCCCACAGAGTAACTAGTGAACCATCTCCAGTCATCTAGGAACAGACCACAGGCCACCATTTTCCCCTGAAGGCAGCAGCTTTTTCAGTTCTCTCAATCCAGGGATTGCCAAGCACAACTTGGAAGTTGAGTAGGAAAATGCTGTCACACCAGGGTGATAAAGGAGCCAAGTCCAGTACAGGCCTTATCACAGACCCAGTGCTAGCGACCAAGGAACATATCTCAGAAGCTGAGGAACAGGTGTTTCCAAAAAGCTCAGTCCTCTGCCATTAAGGGGTTTGGGGGAGACTGCACAGGTCTCTTAACTATCCCTGAGGTAGTATTCTACTACTTCAGACCCATACTAAGATCCAGGTCACAGTATGGGACCCCAGTTTCAGAAAAAGGAGAAGCACAACAGAACTTACAGCTTGCAACAGAGCAGGAATCTTCCTCACGATTTTATGGTAGAAAAGGGCACTTGTAGTCATCCACAGACCAGAGCACAGGTCAGCAGAACAGTCAGAGTCTCTCATAAGACCTTGGAGGAATTAAAAACCTGAAGGTCCTTGGGTATTCCAGTTGCAAAAATACTTGGGACAATGCATCTTCCACTTTGGTAAAACTGCCCCACTTAGCAAAGAATTAAAATCTAGTCATAGACTAGGGAAATGAACAGATCAACTGAAGAAAAAACAATAGACCATAGACAATAACTTTGGTACTTTGCAGGATCAAAATACACATTCAAAAAGATAACAAAGTCAAGCCTCTGAATCCAAAGCCTCCAATAAAATTGTGAATTAATTTCAGGCTATGGAAGAGCTCAACAAAGATTTTTGAAAATCAAGGTAGGGAAGTAAAGGAAAAATTCAGAAGAGTGATGAGAGAAATGTTAGAAAAATCATGAAAACTGAGTCAGCAATTTTGTGAAGGAGATACAAAAAAGTACTGAAGAAAATAACGTCTTCAAAACCAGTTTTAGTCAAATGGAAAAAAAGCAGTCCAAAAGGTCAATGAGGAAACAAATGCCTTAAAAAGCAGAATTGACTAGCTGGAAAAGGGAATAAAATAACTCTCTAAAGAAAATAATTCCTTAAAATGGAGCTATGGGAAACTAATGACTTTGAGAAATCAAGAAACAATAAAACAAAAGCAGGCTTAGAAAACAAATCCAGAAGAGAGAATTTAAAAATTATTGAACTACCTGAAACTCATGACCATAAAAGACCCTACACTTCATTTATCAAGTAATTCTCCAAGAAAATTGCCTAGTTGTCCTAGATGCAGAAGGCAAAAGAGAAGTTGAAAGAATGCACCCATCATCTCCTGAAAGAGATCAGAAAATAAGAACTCCCAAGAATATTATAGCCAAATTTCAGAACTCCTAATTCAAGGAGAAAATAATTTAAAGGGCCAGAAGTAATTCAAAGATCATAGAGCTGTAATGAAGATAACACAAGATTTAGCAGTTTCTACATTAATGGGTTGTAGGTCTTGGTTATGATATTCTGGGAAGCAGAAGAACTTTGATTACAACCAAGAATCAATGATCTAGTAAAGTTGTTCCTTCAGGGAAAAAAGATGGACATTCAATGAAATAGGGGACCTTCAAACTTTCTCCTTGAAATGACCAGAGTTGAACAGAAATTTTTACCTTCAAACATAGAGAAGGTGAATGGAATAGGGGACTTAATGGAATGAGGGACTTAATGATGTTGAACTGCTTGCATTCCTGCATAGGAAGATGATACCGATAACTCATATGAACCTTCTCATTTATTAGAGCAGTTAGAAGCAGTATATTTAGACAAGGCACAGGAGTTAGTTGAATTGGAAGGTATAAGATATTAAAATGATGGAGGTAATGGGGGAGAAAAAGTATCTTGGGAGAAAAAGAAAGGAATGGCAGATTGGGGTAAACTACTTCACATAAAAAAAGATAAGAAAAAGCTTTATAGTGAAGTGGAGGAGGGAGAAGTTGAGGAGGGCTACATGAGGCTTACTCTTTTTGGAAGTGACTCGGAGAGGGAATTACATACACACTCAATTGGGATTAGAAAGAATTATTAATAGGCTTGATTATGGATAAATCTTCAGAGTCATGTCCCAGAGAGAGAGGACAAATCTTGACAATCTCCCTCTACTCCCTTACCTTCCGTGGACTGAACACTCAGAGAGCAGCTCCTAGGAGGTTCCTGCTGGGTAGTTGGCTCCAGGAGCTTGCATCCATTTCCTGGAATATGGGCTGCACTGAAGACTGTGGCCATGC
The DNA here is from genome assembly GCF_037893015.1 of Macrotis lagotis. Classification (NCBI taxonomy): domain Eukaryota; kingdom Metazoa; phylum Chordata; class Mammalia; order Peramelemorphia; family Peramelidae; genus Macrotis; species Macrotis lagotis. Next base: position 65,192,226 of record NC_133660.1, on the reverse strand, counting down.
TGAGGAGGGCCCTGATGGCCTGGGCTTTGTGCTTGCTCTGGCAGAGGTCTCCCTGCTGATCTTTCAAGTTGTGCTTTGTGCTTTCTGGGGTGCAGGTCAGGAAACTGCTTCTGCTGCCAGGAACCAGGAGTCCCAGGCATTCTGGGTCTGTTGAAGTGAGGCTGAAGTTCCTTTGCTGTGACACTGCCACCCCTCCAACCACATAGAATAGAGCCTTCCCACCATTTCCCAGATTACCTTGGATTGGAGAATTGCCTCACTGGATCTTTCTGTGGTTCTGTTTCTCAAAAAATTTAGTTAGTGTCATAAGTTAAGGTTTTTGACATATTTTGAGAGAGGACCTAAGAGAGGCTGTATTCCTGCTGCCATATTGACTCCATCCCCTATGTTGGCTTTTACAACATGGCTCCTATAGTAATGTTTTTCATAACTGTGCAGTTTTAATCTATACCAAGTAACTTACTTTTTCAATGATAGGAGTAGGGTAAAGGAGGGAATTTGAAACTCAGAGTTTTTGAAATAAATGTTATAACTTGCTTGTGACTATAGCTGGGGGGAATTTAAAAATAAAAAATTAAATTAAAAAGAATATGCATAATTGGGCAAATAGAATATTAAATTAATTTTTAAAATTCCTATAGGAATGATGAATGGCTTTTCCTAAAAATCTCATGGGTGTCTAGCAAGGAAATGTAATAAAGTTTCATAAAAAATAGTAATAGAGTGCCTTAAAAGAATTAAAATACAGAGAAAGAGACAGAAAAACAAAGAGAGAGAGACAGAGAGAGAGAGAGAGAGAGAGAGAGAGAGAGAGAGAGAGAGAGTCAGACATACAGGAAGAAAGGTAAAGAGAATCACTTTCTTTTGTCAGAATATTTTATTTTATTTCATTTAATTTTTATTTATTCCAATTAAACATAGAGATAAGTTTTAGCATTTATTTTTGAAAAAAGTATCTCCCTCCCAGTTTCCCTTAAGTAGGTCTTCACACAGTGTTCCTATTAATATTCTCCTGCTTTGCTTACTTCACTGAGCCTGAGTTCATTAAAGCCATTCCAGGTTATTTTCTGAAATCTGCCTGGTCAATGGATTTTTATAAAACAATAATATTCCACTATATTCGTATTACACAACGACAGTTATTTCCCAATTGATAGGCATCCCTTCAATTTCCAATTCTTTAATGAGCCAAAAAAGAGTTGCTATGAATATTCTTGTACATGTGGGTCTTCCCTCCCCACTTTTTGTGATCTCTTTGGAATATAAACCCATTAGTGGTATTGTTTGTTCAAAGGGTGTGCACAGCTCAATTGTCCTTTGGGCATAGTACCAAATTGCTCTTCAGAATGATTTCATCAGTCCACAGTTCCACCAATAGTGTACTAACATTCCAGTTTTCCCACATTTTCTCCAGCATTTTTCATTTCCTTTTTTTTTATCACTTAAGTCAATCCGATAGGTTCAGCAACACAGTAATGAAAGACAATTTAAAGAACTTGCAATGGAAAATGATCACCACGTGAAGGTATGAATTGGCACCTCAGTGTTATTGTAATTTACATTTCTCTAATTAAAAGTGACAGAACATTTTTTCCAGATGACTATAGATAGCTTTAATTTCTTTATCTAAAAACTGACAGTTCATATCAATTTATCAATTGATATTCTTTTAAGAAAGCTAGATGGCACAGTGAATGGGCAGTGGCCTTGGAGTCAAGTGGACAGGAGTTTGAATCTCAGGCACTTAATGCTAGCTGTGTCTTGGGCAAGTCACTTAACTCTGATCGCATGTATTTTTTACTAACTTAGTTGATGTCTTTTCTAATAGAATTACAAATATGATGTGCCTTCTACTACCCTCTCCCCTCCAGTGATTTTTTTTGCTTCTTAGTTATTTTTCTAAGTGCCAAAGGAATTTTTGGTTTGTGATTGTTTTCAAAAAAGAGAAAACAGTTCTTGGCAGATCTCCTATATTTGTTAGGGGCAGCTAGGTGGTACTGTGAATAAAGAACACTGACCTTGGAGTCAGGAATATAGGAGTTCAGATCTGACATTTGACACTTGCTACCTGTGTGAACTTTACAAACCATTTAACCTGGATTGTCTCTCATCCAGGGTCATCTCCAGCAATCCTGATTCATATCTGCTCACTGGACCCTGATGGCTAAGGAGGAGAAAATGAAGTTGGTGATTTAGCAATGCATCTTGTCACGGCATCACTTCCCTAATTTCATGGTCTTCTTTAAGAATTAAGGACAAATATCACCAACATCATTCTTATAAATCTTACTCCCTTCTTTATATATTTTAAAAATGAGTCCTTTATCAAAAACAGTAGATGTGAACATTGTTTTCTTGCTTTCTGTTTTCCTTTAAAATTTGGTTATATTGGTTTTGTTTGTGTAAAATTGTTTCACTAAATTTTCCTTCTCTTTATAAATAAGACAGGAAAAGGATTCCTTGCTTTTATAACTGATAAGGTTTTATCCTTTATGTCCAAATCAAGTACCTGTTTTAATCTTATCTTTGTATAGGGTATGGGGTGTTGGTGAATTCCTTGTTTCTGCCATACTATTTCCTAGCTTTTGCAGTAGTGTTTATCTAATAGTTAGTTCTTATCTCAGAAACTGGAGCCTGGGTATATTGAACAATAGATTAGAATTGATTTTTCTATGTGGTTAAAAGAATGTAGAAGACATTAAATTTGGTAAAAAACAACATCTGCTAGTAATCCAAGCAAAGACAATTGAAGAAGTTATATCATTACTTATTTTTATTAAATATGTTTTTGTCTTCCTGTTAATTGGTGGTTTATCTGATGAAAGTTTTGTATTTGGGTAATAGGAAAGGGGAAGGATTTTTTTATTAAGCTTATTTTATGAGACATAATGTACTCAATATCTCTTTGAAATCTTGTCTCATATTATCCTTGCAGTACAGAGAAATACCTCAGCTGAAGATATTTCTTATTAGTACACAAAACACTAGCAAAATATCAAGGAATATTACATAGTGATTAACCTTTAAATTAAAGAAAAATAAAGAGAGTGAGAAAATCATACATGTTTGCATTAAAATTTATCAGTTCTCTCTCTCTCTCTCCCTCTCTGGAGGTGTTGTCTCAACTAATAAACATTTTGTAATAGAAGACAGAATATTTTAAGACAACTGAAAAGACACAATAATTCAAGCTCTCTGGGATGTTAAAACTGCTAAATGAAATTTGAGGGCAATAGAAAGAAACAAAAGTGTAATTTAGGTCTTCACTTCTGATTTATCCATATTTTAAAAATTGGCCTGAATAATTCTTACTTTTATTGAAAGCAGAATAGCCCCAAATTATTTAACATTTTTTATTTTGTTTACTAATTCTTCTTTCAAAAATCATTTTGAAATTTATCTCTACATATAATTGGAAAAAAATAAAAAGAAAACTCTTACCCTAAACTGTTAATGTCCCTCCCTAACCACCCTTTTCCTTATCCCATAAATTCCTATTTATATTGTATTTAGTTATTTAGTCAATAATTTCTCTTGATGGAATGTAAGCTCATTGTGACCAAGGACCATTTTCAGTTCATTTATTTTTGTTTTTGCATGCCCAGCACCTAGCAAGTGATTCCCACAATGCTTGTTGATTGATTTAGCATTTTGGAAGAATGCATACATTTTTACTTTTGGCAACTGAGAAGTATTAAAAATTTTCACTATTTTCAGGATTCAAACTAAGGTGAACAACTGGCATTTGTCCCAAGGACAGTAGACATTGAAGTAATTGCAAACCACCAGGGGCATAAAAATATCCACTTGTGCCTATTTGTCAAGAATAATTAGCTAAATAGGAAGTTACTAAACTGCATATCAGAAACTTCATGCCAGATAAACTTTCTTTCTTATCTGATCTTCTGATCAATATGTCACATAGTGAATCAAATCAAGCCTCATATACTTGCTAGCTCTGTGACTCAGGATCAGTAACTTCAGTTTCTTTAACTGTAAAATAAGGATACCAATAAAAATGATCTCAAGGTTTGTTATGAGTAGCTTAGGAGATAATATTTGTAAAATGCTAACCGTAGTGCCAGGCACACAGTAGAAACAATTATTGGCCTTTCCCCCATCTCTTTCTTTTCACAGTTCTGGCCACCTCAGCAGATTTTGATATGTTATTCTGTTCCATTTATTATAGATCCTCAATGCATTACTTTGATCCAGGAATTCTTCATTTCTTTTATGTGTTCAATTTTTTGCAATATTGAGAAGTTAATGGACCTCTTCTAAAATATATTTTAATAAAATAAAATAGAGTTTGAAAAGAAACTGAACATATAAAATATGCATCTCTACATTTCTTATCCATTTCTTTTGACATTTATGTATATGTAAATATGCAAACATATATTTATGTATATATGTGTGTATTCATATATATGAATGTATAAGTATATATACTTATTTTCCACATGTTTATTTTGCTATATTTACATGATATATATGTAGAAAGATTGATAGATAGAGAGACATACAGACAGACAGAAAGAAATATTAACTTATCCCAGGTTAAGAATTTCAATTCAAGGCATATAAAGGAGCAGTTACACTGCCATCTGACCCATTTGAGAACTTAATATATCAAACTTTCTCTTTACAAATTTGATACAAAGGACTTATTCTGAATTGCCCTGGCAAACACAAAGGCACTGCAAGGCGCATGCCAGCATTTCACTCTAAAGCAAACTGATTTCCTAAGGAATTATAGAATACTCTCATTATAACATCATGGCAACTTATTATAGAAATAAGGAACTATTGAAGTGAGATGATGGACATTACAGGACAATGATGTCCTTGGCAGAACATATTGTTTAATTAACTTCTTTTAGTATATGAGCACAGTGTCATATTTCCTATGATCAAGTGTCCTTGCAAATGAATGTGAAATTAATTCATAGGGAAGAATATTTAAAAGATCTTTATAAAATATCAGATTAAATGCCAGATTTTCATTTAGAGTTCTTTAATCAAAGTTTCTCTGGATGTGATTTTTTTGGGTACTTGAACCAATGACCTTTGAATCTAAATTACTCTGTCATTTTAGTTCAAGAGCAGTCTAATGATTGTTAAAAGTAGAATTAATGATCTGGCAGATTGAGCCCAGAAATAGAATCTGAAGATTCTTAGTCCTTAAATTAATAATGTTTCTTTCCATGATATTTTCTCATGGATTATTTGTTTCTAACTTACTTTTTCCATGTCCTTAAATTAATAATGTCTCATTCCATGGTATTTTCTCTTTGCTTATTTGTTTCTACCTTACTTTTCCCAAAATGCTATTTTGTCAGGCATATTATTATAGATTGCATCTATATTTCTCCTTATTGCATACTGAAAGCATCTTCATTTTTCATATAACAATGAAATGAGAGAATTCTTACTCTCAGTCTTATAACTTTATTTAATTGTCTTCTTCACTGTATTTTACATTTGGAAACTACTTTGAAGATGGAAGGGACAAAGAATAATGTATAAATATTTTTTTCAATTTCCCAGACCTCCAGGTAAAATATTTTTTTTACTGATTTTAGAAAAATATTTGTCATCCTAGAAAAATTGAGTCTCATTGGCCAAATTTTTCAAGAATGCTTAACCAAGATGTATTTTCCATGTAATGCTCTTACATATGTCCATAAGAAGGACACTCCACCAATCAATTCAGTGGAAGAATCAATCACTTGACTTTAAGAGATAAAGCAATAGTTAATTTGGTCTGTGTGTATGTGTGTGTGTGTGTGTGTGTGTGTGTGTGTGTGTGTGTTTGTGTGTGTGTGTGTGTGTGTGTGTGTGCTGTCTGTCTGTCTCTCTTTCTCTCTCTCTCTCTCTCTCTCTCTCTCTCTCTTTAATATGTCAAGTATTATATAAATATACCATGGTAAACTACAGGTGGAACTAGAAAGCTACCTGATATAAAATATGACTTGTTATTACCAGGTAGATTTCAATTCTCGTTACTACTACTCAAAAAAACAAAGTATGGAACATTTCTTGTGTAGAAACCTTTGGACTGAATTTTGATCATCATAATTTTAACTTCTACTAAATCTCTACTTTGGAGCCACATACTATCATGGAGAATACCTTGAGTTCTATGCTCATGGAGTGCAAGATGGCAAAGGTACTAATAATTAGCCAATAAACATTTATTAAGCCAAGAACATTTATTATATGTCAAGAACTGTGTTAAACTTGTTATAAAGTACTCAAAAGAAATTTACTTCCTCCTAAGAGCCTCACAATCTAATGGGCTAGACCACAAACAAACAACTACAAACGAACAAGCTGCTGACAGGATCAACAAGAAATAAGAGAAGGAAAGCCCTAGAATTAAAACAATTTGTAAAGACTTACTAAACAAAATGTAAGAATAGTTGATCATCTTACAAGGTTACTGTTAATGTATTCAAAATTCTCTTGATTCTATTCATTTTGCTCAGTAACAGTTCATGCAAGTCTTTCAGACTTTTTCAGAATCCATCTACACATTATTTCTAACTGGACCACAAGCTGTGACAATTGTTGTCCAACTTTCTATATTTCTTCTGATCTTAGTTGAATTGGTTTTACTTGTGCAAAAGTTTTTTCTTTCCCTTATTTGTACTTTATTTTCTCCTTTCTCCTTATTCCTCCTCACTAGTTTTGCCTATGTTTCACTTGCTAGCAGTTTGTTCCCAGTTTTAACCCAAATCAGTCCTCCTTGTTGCATTTCTGCAACTTGGTTTTGTCTTTCTAGATGATATTTGGTCCCTCACTGCTAAACTGCTGCACCACTGCCATGCTGAGCCCAGAACTGAGCTTTACTGTGGTTAAGAACCTTCTGCTGCCAACATAACCCCCGCCCCTTTCATTCTGGGTCATTCTCCCATTTTAAACCCATGAGACTGACCTTTACTGAAGTTCTTCCTTGACATCTTGAGTTGAAACTTTGTTTCACTCTTTTTAATGGCATCTGCAGTGTTGGTGTCAAAGTTGAAGCTTAAGTCTGGTTAGGGGGATAAAATTCTGGGAGCTACTGAGCTTCAAGCTGCCATCTTGGCTCCACCACTGAAGTCTTCTCAAGAAAAGACAACTTTAAGTGAAATGAGTCATGTGAATCAATGACTGAAAACAAGAGAATGAGGGAAGCATTCATAAAATAACGAGTAGTACACATTGATGAAAATGAAGGGGGAGTGAAGATGATTGAAGATAATATTGGAAACACAAGTTGGCATCAAATGAAAAAGAATCAATGAATACTAGACTAAGAAGTTTAGAGATTATTTAGTAAGGAATGGGGAGTCACAGAAACATTAACTTTCTGACTAATGGTATCAGAAGGGTGCTTTAAGCACCTTAGGATGATGATAGCAACAGGAGTGTCCAATACCAAATAAGGTAGAAGTATAACCACCAGACTAGAATGGAAAAGTTCTCTCAGAATCAATGTTATTAGGAATAATTTATTAAAATTGTGGAGATAAAGAGATAAAGTAAGAGAAAAATGCATAATATGACCTTGAAAATTTGAATATGAGTGAATATGAGGATGTTACCCTTACCCGTTATAACCTGTTTCTCTAAGATTTTAAATAGTAAATAGAAAGTTCAACTCTGGAAGCATTGAGGTGTCAGTTGAGAATACTTTAGCGATGTCACAATTCAAATTAGAAATATGAAGCAAGTGCCTTTATTCATATGAGCAAGACATTATATTCCACATTGAAGTTATTATGAAAATGTCAACTGCCCTCAATGTGTTTGCAATCTAGTAGATCAAATAGGACATATACTACTGAGACTGCTACTAATACTTCTAGTAGTATTGCTACCATTTGCTAGGATGTAATATCTTTAAGGTTTTTAATGTATTTTATATAAACATTGTTTTCACAAAAACCCTGGAAAATAATGTTATTCCCATCCTACAGCTGAGGAAATAGAGAAAGAATGACTTTTCCAGAGTCAATTAATACATGCCATATATATATATATATATATATATATATATATATATATATATATAATATATATATATAAAACAGTAAAATAAGCAAAGGAAGAACATTTCTTTGAGAAGAAATATTAAGAATAGGAATAGTGCATAGGGTACTTTAAAAATATCATATAGAAATTGACAACTAGAAGAGAAGACTTCTGACAACTGAAGAAGAGAAGACTTCCTATAGGCAGAGATACAGATAGTATATGTTAGGTCTCTACATATGGACTTAGGCAAGAGAGAATAAGATCAAATTGGAAGTAAAGCCAATAGTCAAGGTATTTTTTTAAATTTAATTTTTTTAAATTTAGAATGTGTCAACAGTAGTAACTTAACAAATACTTTTACAGATCTTATTATATGGCAGAAACTGTGCTAAGCACTGTGGTGGCAATAAATAGTAATCATCTAGTACTTACTTTTAAGTAGAAAATATAAAAAGGAAATGTAAAAAGAAAAATACATATAGGTTCTAATAGCAAAGGGGAATAAAATGAAATGAAACTGAAAAGGCAAGCTAGTTACTCGAACAGAGTAGTGGAGGATCATAAGTATCCATCTAGGAATATTATATTTCATTTTCCAGAAGGCTAGAGAAGAAAGACCTTAGTGCTTTCAAATGTTTCAACATCAAAAACATACCTAGTTTTATTAATGGAAGTAATTTTAAATTGGATAATTTATGACCTGCTTTGCTCCTATGCTATAAGGACCATTTATCTGAAGTGTAGGTAAGACTTCTATGTATTCTTTTTCCCGTTTTAAAATGTGAATTCCTTGAGAGTAGGGAAGATTCTATTTTTTCTTTATTATTTATTACTTTTGAACACTCTTTTCTCTTACATTTTTGAGTTCCAGATTCTCTCCCTTCCTCCCACCCTTTATATACCCACTGAAAATCTATATGATAACATATACATATAGAATCATGAAAAGCATAGGTCTGTAATAAATATATTGCCCCCAAATTCAAGAAAAATAAAATGACAAAATCATACATGTTTGTACTTAAAGTCAATTAAAAATGAGTTTGTGTTAGAAGACAGAAGATTTTAAGGCCGCTGAAAAGGCAAAAGAAATCAAGCTCTCTGGGATGTTAAAACTACTCAGAATTTTATTATGAAACATAACAAAGTAAAAAGGTTAAAAATCTTCCTCTTGAAGGTCAAGTACTTTATCACAGGGTGAATAACAAAAGGATAGAAGAAGCTGCTTGCAGAACAGAGAGACAGACAGCAGGAGAGAGGCAGGTGAATTGATTAGGAAAAGCTGGCAGATCAGCCCCAAGTGGAGGCCCAGTTTAGGTTTTATAGCCTTACTCCTTTTCTGGGCATTGAGGGCAAAAGAGGAAATCCCTTCTCCCCCTGTGACCTAAACCAGGTGGAAATTTTAAGGCTGAGTATTGGGAACAAGGAGACAGAATACAAATTTTACATTAAAGAATGAAACAATAGGAGTCAATTTATATTTCAAGAGCAAAGAACTTTCCACACCCTTAACAAGATTTCCAGATTTCAACTCCATTAAAATATTACCAATTTTGTTTCTACTACATTCATAATTCTGTACATCAAAGGTGCATAGCATCTTTTTCTTTTATCAATATTTGGATATTATCTTGTACTGATGTCTTTCAAAGTTGATCATCATTACAACAATATAGATAACATGTCTCACTTGCTTGTCTTGCTTCACTTTGCATTCTTTCATATAGGACTGCCATGTTTTACTGAAATCATATAAATCATCAATTCCCACAGCGCAATAGTAGTCCATGACAATCATATGCCACAAATTGTTCAGTCAGGTTCCAATTGTCTGATATCATAAAAAAGAATTGTTTTGTGCATATAAGTCCTTTTACTTTTTCTTTGATCTCTTAGGCATACAGATCTATTAGTGATATTGTCTGGCTTAAATGTTATGCATAGATTGACAGCCCTTTTGGTTTATTTCTAAATTGTTCTCCAGAATTGTCATTTCAGTTCATACTCCACCAACAAATCAGATTTTTTTCCTTCACCCCTTCCAGCATCTGTCATTTTTGATAGATGTGAGATTAACCTCATAATCTCCATTTTTCTAATCAATTGTGATTTAGAGTATTTTTCTATAGCTATAAGTAGTTTTGGTTTTATTTATTTGAGCATGAAATGAAAAAGAGAGTTTTTAGTTAATAAAAGAATAGAATTTACAAACATTATTTTGAACTTACTAGAGGCTAATAGCTAGTAATAAAAATGGAAAATCAAAATAGTCCCCTCCCTCAAGGATTTAGAAAATACTTCAAAGAGAATTACAGTTTAAAGACTACATTGTCTGGAATGGATGTAAATCCTAAGTTTAACTGGGTTCTGTTTGCCTAGAAGAGCCAAGGAAACTCTTGGAATGTTTTTTTAGTGTTTTGTAAGGCAAATGGGGTTAAGTGGCTTGCCCAAGGCCACACAGCTAGGTAATTATTAAATGTCTGAGATTGGATTTGAACCCAGGTACTCCTGACTCCAGGGCCAGTGCTTTATTCACTGCACCACCTAGCCGCCCCTAACTCTTGGAATGTTGAGATTCTAAATGGAATTTGAGTAAAGAATTGGCTATGACTTTGGAGAAGTCACTATACTATTCAGATGGTAAGAATTTGTTGCTTGAGCTTTTGAACAGATTTAGAGGGAAATAGACATTTCATCTTATGTCACTAAAAATGGAAATTATTGTAGTTATAGTAGTTATAAGGGGAATGAAAGAATTTAAAATACTATGAACTACTGAGTGAATGTGATAAATAAGTAAAAATATTATTGAAAGCAAAGGCATGTTTTACAACACAGCTGGTTAAAAGGCTTTATAAAGTTGTCAGTTGTTACTTTTCAAAATATAATACTTCCTAAAGGTATTAACTTTAGTCATAGAAATTCTTTAGTATCCCCAACCTTTCCATATAAATTGTTCTTCGAACTTTACTTTATGTTCTATTCAAAGGTTTCTTATACAAACTGTAGATCAAATATCACTGTAATGAAAAATTAGAGTTTTGTTGAAGTAATCAATCCCATATGTATAACATGTGGTTTGTTTAAACTGATATTTCTGAGGACTTTTAGATTTATGTAAGAAAATGTATTGGATTTTTTAACTCATATATTAACATTCTAGTAGAGTGATTTCCTAGAGATGAGTCTAATAAATAGAGAAAAAAGTGGATAGTATTTTTAAAGTGTTATTTTGATTTGGCACTTTTTAAAGATGAAAACATTGAAATTAATTTTATATATTAAAATAAGCTAAGCATTATTTGACTGTCAATGCAATTTTAATTCAGTCTATTATGGTATTAAAGTAAGTTCTAAATACACTCTTTTTCATGTCAATTCTTATCTAAAACCATATCTTCACTGTTATACTCCCATTGAATTTTCAGAAAACAGGTTGAGAGAAGAAAACAAAAATAAATTTTTACTGGAACAAAGAGTGGCAAATGCCTTAGGGTTAATGCCAGGGCCTCTCTCATCTCCTTGTAATACAGTCTCAATGAAAGACTAAATACTTGATGAATCTTTAGTAAAGTAAGAAACAGGTGATCTTTATGCCAACATTTGGAAACTTGGGACTAAATATTCTTCATTTCCTTTTAAATAATGACTAGTGTAGTGGTCTTAAATTGTCACTGGTGGGGACAGCTAGGTGGTGCAATGGATAGAGCACTGATTCTGGAGTCAGGAGGACCTGAGTTCAAATTTGAGCTCAGACACTTAATAATTTCCTAGCTGTGTCACCTTGGACAAATCATTTAACCTACTGGCCTAAATAAATAGATTAAAAATCATTTTCACTGGGGAGTGTGAAGGGTTCAGATTACTCTAAGAAAATTAGAAATATAGGATGTAGACTTTATCCTTGTGTTAATCATTTTTGGGCTATATTTGGTAAAATATTTAATCAATTCATATCTAAAATGCTACTATAATTATTGAATTTTGATTCCTGCCTGCAGTTGCCTTGGCAATGTTTGATCAATACAGCCCTCAGGCTGGACATGCCCTATTCCAGTATGAGTGACTGTTACCTGAATAGACAAAAAAAACAAAACAAAACAAAAAGCACCTTCCTTCAACTTGAAACAAAAGTACTCTTGAAAAAATTACAAAGGAAAGAAAAAGGTCAAAGAACATTGCTAAAGTGGAGAAATAATTGATTTTTGATATGCAGAGACAATATAGTTAAGTACCTTGTCCTATTTATTTGTATAAAATCTCACCATTTTTCAAAAATAGTCCAACTGATAAGTGGCACTAGGACTGTGTATATTACATGAGATGAGGAGGGATACATTCTAGAGATGAGGGATAGCTGTTGCAAAGTCAAAAACATAAAAGAAAAGGCTATGCTATACTTCTAGTGTTGCAACAATGACTATTTCCAGTACTGTTCCAATATTGTTCATTTCCAATATTGTTCCACTACAAATTTCCAGTTCTGTTGGTTTCATATTACATATCTACTATGCAATTTTTTAAAATTTTAATTTTGTTTATTTATTTAATTTGAATTTTACAGTTTCCCCCCCTTATCTCACTTCCCTCCCTCCCAACCACTACAGAAGGCAGTCTGTTAGTCTTTACATTGTTTCCATGGTATATATTGATCTAAGTAGAATGTGATGAGAAAGAAATCATATCCTTAAGGAAGAAAAATAAAATATGAGATAGTAAAATTACATAATAAGAAAATTCTTTTTTTTAAATCAAAGGTCTTCGATCTTTGTTCAAACTCCACAATTCTTTTTCTGACTATAGGTGGTATTCTCCATCACAGATACACCAAAATTTTGCCTGATTATTGCACTGATGGAATGAGCAAGTCCATTAAGGATGATCATCACCCCCATGTTGCTGTTAGGGTGTACAATGTTCTTCTGGTTATGCTTATCTCACTCAGCATCAGTTCATGCAAATCCTTCCAGCCTTCCCTGACTTCCCATCCCTCCTAGTTTCTAATAGAACACTATTGTGTTCTATTAGAAAACATACATATACCACCATTTATTAAGCCTTTTCCCAGTTGATGGACATTCACTCAATTTCCCATTCTTTGTCACCACAAACAGGGCTGTTATGAATATTTTTGTAAAAGTGATGTTTTTATCCTTTTCATCATCTCTTCAGGGTATAGACCCAGTAGTTTTATTGCTTTATCAAAGGGTATGCACATTTTTGATGTCCTTTCAGGGTAATTCCAAATTACTCTCCACAAAGGTTGGATGAGTTCACCAACAATGTATTACTGTCACAGATTTCTCACATACCTTCCAACATTGCTCATTGTCTTTTCTGGTGATATTACCAATCTGAGAGGTGTGAGGTGGTACCACATACATGCTTTAATTTGCATTTATTTAATAATTAGTGATTTAGAGCAATTTTTCATATTACTATGGATTGCTTTGATTTCCTCATCTGCAAATTGCTTTTGCATATCCTTTGACCATTTGTCAATTGGTGAATGGTTTTTTTTTTTTAAATTTGACTCAGTTCTCAGTATATTTTAGAAATGAGTTCTGGGGTGGCTAGGTGGCATAGTGGATAAAGCACTGGCCCTGGAGTCAGGAGTACCTGGGTTCAAATCCGGTCTCAAACACTTAATACTTACCTAACTGTGTGGCCTTGGGCAAGCCACTTAACCCTGTTTGCCTTGCAAAAACCTAAAAAAAAGAAATGAGTTCTTTGTCAGAAATATTAGTTGTTCCTAAAAAAAAAAAGAAATGAGTTCTTTGTCAGAAATACTAGTTGTTTCTAAAGAAAAGGGGGGGGCGGCTATGTGGCACAGTGGATAAAGCACTGGCCCTGGAGTCAGGAGTACCTCGGTTCAAATCCAGTCTCAGACACTTAATAATTACCTAGTTGCGTGGTCTTGGGCAAGCCACTTAAACCCATTGCCTAGCAAAACCTAAAAAAACAAAAAAGAAATACAAGTTGTAAAAATTGTTTCCCAATTTACTAAATTTCTTTTTCTCTTAGTTACAGTGGTTTTGTCTGTGAAAATCTTTTTAATTTAATGTAATCAAAATTATCTAGTTTGTTTTAAATAATATTATCCATCTCTTCCTTGTTAATAAACTGCTTCCCCTTCTATAGTTCTGACAGGTAAATTATTCCTTGATCTCCTAGTTTATTATATTTGTTTTAATATCTAAATCCTGTTTCCATTTTGATCTTATCTTTCATTGGATATGAGGTGTTGATCTAATCCAAGTTTTTGTCATACTAAGTTCCAATTTTCCCAACATGTACTGTGTAACTTTAAAAATTATTTATTTAAGTTTTGGTTATCATTGTCTAACATGTATCCCTTCCAAATTGAACAAATATATAAAATCCTTATAACAAATATCCAGTATTCAAAAAAACACAAAAAACAAACAAAACAAAATCCATATTGGACTGAGATTAACAATTTACAGATCAATAGATGTTCTGATTATAAGGTTGTTTTTTTTTTTAAATACCTCCTCATGTAATTTCTTTTTGGAGGGCGAGGGGGAGTTTTGCAGGGCAATGGAATTAAGTGGCTTGTCCAAGGTCACACAGCTAGGCAATTATTGAGTGTGTGAGGCCAGATTTAAACTCAGATCTTCCTGATTCCAGGACAGGTACTCCATCAAATGCATTACCACAATTCTCATGTAATTTCAAAATACTTTCATATGTCCCTTCTGTTCTAAGGGGCCTTTTGGTTTACAATATTCATTTCTATAGACCAGTCAAATCTATCTTCAGTCTGGTAGTACTACACTGGCAGTATGAATATTGCATTTGCTATAAGATTATCCCATAATAATCAATAATTATTCCCTACTTTGACCCTCTCCTACTATCTCAGGGAAAAGTCTCAATATAGTGTCATTTTACTGTGGGAAAGAATCAAGGGTTTTGTTTCCACAGGGATGAGAGAGGTTATGGGTAAAATCTCACAATATCTATGAGGATAATATATTACAAAAACCAGGATGTCTGGTCTTTGCAGCAACTTAAAGATGCCAGTCTGCTTACATGAAGGGGAGAATTAAATGAAAGATGTTTAAAGAAATGACTTTGCAACTAGTCAGAAGTTGAATGAAGGTCTGTTTTATTATCCTTTACACTTGCTCAGAAAGATTACTCTTCAGTTCGCTGCAGGGCAGTGGAAACATATGGAGGTGAATGTATAAATTACTTTGTGACCTTGACCAATGATAGACATGAAGGGGGAGGACCAGCCTTTTAAACTGCACATAAGACAAAACCTTGCTGTGATATCTTTTGAGATATAGAGAAAGAAGATAGAAGATCTAAGGTCACTGAAATGCAAAAGAATTTACATGCTCCCTTTGGGATTTTAAAATTGCTCAGTACCTTATTACAAATTATTACAAAAATAAACAGGTTAAAACTCCTAGAAAATAAATAAGCACTTTGATTATAGGATAGTTGGAGAGAGAGAGAGAGAGAGAAAGAGAGAGAGAGAGAGAGAGAGAGAGAGAGAGAGAGAGAGAGAGAGAGAGAGAGAGAGAAACAGGAAACAGTCTGGTCACATCGCATGGGGCCCCATGGTGAACCACTAAGGCCTAGCACATGACCTAGGGGTCAGGGATTCTCCAAAGTGCAAGTTCTGTACTGGTCCTTCCTGACCCAAAGTGCATGACCTCTAAGTTCAGCATTCCATTTCCTATCACACTAGCATCAGTGGGCAAGGTCAAGTAAATGGGAACCAGAAACCATGTGAAGCAAGAATGGGGAGACAGGATACAATCAACAGAGACCCATTTACATCTCAGGAGCTTGCCTTCCACAAGTAACAAAATTTAACAACATTCAAGCTACATTCATAATTCTCTGCATCAGTTCAAGGCCCCCTTCCTAGAAAGAGTAGGTCTTAATAAAAGTAATTTTAATTACTATGGATGAAGTACTTATGAACCATTGGTAACAATACGTAATTGGAACAGCTCTTTCCAAAGTGATCCTTGATTTTTTAACCTTTATTGAAATTTTATTTAATATTTTTAATTACATGCAAATATAGTTTTCGGCATTTGCAAGTTTATGAGTTCCACATTTTTCTGCCACCTTCCCTTCCCTCCCCACTCCCCACAGAGATTAATAAACTGATAAATCATACACTTATGATTAACATAATTCAATATCAATCATGTTGTGAAAGAGAAAATGGAATCAATGTGAGAAAATCCATTAGAAAGAAAAAACTATAACAGGAATTTTTTAAAAAAGAGAAATTAGTATGCTTTGCTCTGCATTAAGAATCCCTAAGTTATTCTCTGGATATGGATGGCATTTTCCTTAAAAGTTTGTCCTTGATAACTCTACTCCTAAAGGAGCTGCATCCATCATAGTTGGTCATCTCCCAATATCGCAGTTAATACATATAATGTTCTCTGGGTTATATTCCCTTCACACAGCACCAACTCATGCAAATCTTTCCATACTTCTCTAAAGTTTGGCTGGTCATGATTTCTTACAAAACACTAATATTCCATAACATTCATATACTATAATTTATTTATCCCTTCTCCACTTGCTGGACATCCTCTTAAAATCTAACTCTTTGCCTCTAGAAAAAGAGCTACTATAAATTATGTCAGACTTTGTTCATTTTTTTAATGATTTTACTGAGATAGTGACCTAGTAATAGTATAGCTGGAACAAAGGATATGCATGGTTTTATTGCCCTTGATGCTTAGTTCAGAATTACTCTTCAGAATGATTGGATCAGTTTACAACTACACCAACATTAAGTGTCTCAATTTTCCCACATCTTATACAACATAGATCATATTCTTTTATTGTCATCTTAGTCAATGTGAGAAGTATGCTGAGGTACCTAATAGTTGCTTTAATTTGCATTTTGCTTATCAAAAATGATTTGGAGCATTTTAATATAACTATAAATAGATTTAATTTCTGTTCTAAAAACCTCTTCTTTATATCCATGAACCATTTATCAATTGGAGAATGACTTGTAATTTTGAAAATTTGATTCAATTCTCCAGATGTATTTTAGAAAATATTCTTTTATCAAAAATGTTAGCTGTGAATATTGTATACCAACTTTTTGCATTCCTTCTAATATTAGCTTCATTGATTTACTTGTGCAAAAGCTATTTAATGTAGTCAAAATCATCTCTTTTGCAATTTATAATATCTTCTGTTTCCTGATTGGTACTGACTTTCCCTTTCTTTTTCTCTAAATTGGTTTATGGTATCATACATTATGTTGAAATTATATGCCCACTTTGACCTTATTTTGATAGAGGGTGTGAGATATGGGTCTTTCCCTAGTTTTTGTTATACAAATTTCCAGTTTTCATAACAGCTTTTGTTCAATAATGAGTTCTTATCCTAGAAATTATTTATTTTGGATTCATCAAATAGTAGATTAATGCAGTCATTTAATACTGGATTTTTTGCAACTAATCAATTGCACAAATATATCACTCTATTTCAATGTCAGTATCAGACAGCTTTAATGAAAAAATAGATTTGGATCTGGGACACAGCTAGACCTTTTTTGACATTATTTTCATGAATTCCCTTGCTATCTAGATATTTGATTACTTCAGATGAATATTGTTGCTATTTATTCAAGTTCCTTCATTGGGATTTTTGGTAGTTTGTTTGTTATGACACTGAATAAGTAAAGTAATTTGGCTAGAATTGTCATTTTTTAATATTATCTCAATCCAACCATGTGCAATTTACTTTTTTCAGTTGACTAAATATGACTATATTTTTTGTAAAAAGTATTTTGTAATTGTGCAAATATAGTTTCTAAGTATGCATTGGAAGACAGATTCCAAGTATTTTGTGCTGTCTGCCAGGGTTGTCATAGCTCTCTGAACTGCTGAGAGATGCTGCATGTATCATAGCTGATCAAATCAAAATATTTTAATGTGTACAATGTTCTCTCGGTGCTGCTCCCTTCACTATCAGTTCCTGTAATCCCTTCCATTTTTCTCTAGAGTTCAACCATACATGGGATATTTTACAACAATGATACTTCATAAAATTCATTTACCATATATTTCATATATAATATACCATATATAGTATAGCATATACTATATACAATATATAATATATATTCATATGCCATAACTTGTTCAGTCATCACCAATTGATGGGCATCCCTTCAATTTCCAATTCTTTGCCAACACCAAAATAGCTGCTATGAATATAGAAACATGTGAAACTTTTCCCTTTTTTTATGATTTCTTTTCAATATAGATCTTCTATTGGTATTGATGTATCAAAGGGTATATTTAATTTTATTTCCATTTGAGACCGTTCCATATTGCTCTCCAAAAAAGTTGGATCAGTTTACCAACAATGCATTAATCCCAATCCTTCCATAACCTCACCAACATTTATCATTTTCCAATTTTAGTCAATCTGAAAGGTGTGTGATGATACCACATAATTATTTTAATTTGCATTTTTCTAATCAGTAATGATTTGGAGCATTCATTAATATAATTATATATAGTTTTAATTTCTTCATTTAAAAACTGCCTGATCATATTAGAAATGATAGCTTTATTAGAACCCCTAATCATGAAAATTGTTTCTCAACCTTCTGTTTTTGTTCTAACCATGGCAGTATTAGTTTTATTAGTGCAAAACCTTTTTAATTTAATATAGTCAAAATCATCAGTTTTGCAATTTTTAAATGTACTCTATTTCTTGTTTGGGTATAATTTTCTTTCCATTCCATAGATATGGCAGAGGATTCCTTGAACCCATTGTGACCTTATTTCAGTAGAGGTTGTGAGATGCGGTTCTATAGCTAGTTTTTGCCATACCATATTCCAGGTTTCCCAACCAATTTTGTTGAATAGTGAGTTTTTAACCCAGAAGCTAATGTCTTTGCATTTGTCAAACAGTAGATGATAGTCATTGTTTCTTTTTACCTATCCCAAGCTACTGGGCCATTATTCTATCTCTTAACCAGTATCAGGCAATTGTTATGACTGCCGCATTATGGTATAGTTTTAGATCTTGTGCAGCTAGGCCATCATCCTTTTGATTTTATTTTCATCAGTTTCCTTGATATTCTTGACTTTTATTTATCAAGATGCATTTTATTATTATTTTTTCTAACTTGGTAAAATAGTTATTAGGTACTTTGATTTGGTATGGCACACAACAAGCAATTTAATTTGGGTAGATTGGTCATTTTTTATTATATTACCTCCACCTAACCATGAACAATTGACATTTCAGTTGTTTAGATCTGAGGTTACTTGTGTAAAAAGTATTTTGTAATTGTGTTCATAAAGCTTCTGGGTTGATCTTGGGAGGTTCAATGCTATTTTGTGATGTTTGAAAGTTACTTTAAATGGAATTTCCCTTTCCATGCTCTTGCCCTTGGGCTTGGTTTTTCACATATAAAAATGCTGGTGATTTATGTGGGTTTATTTTATATCCTGCTACTTTTCTGAAGTTAATTGTTCAAGTAATTTTCTAGATGATTTTCTAGGGTTCTCTAAACACACTACCATATGATCTGAATAGAGTGAAAGTTTAACTACCTCACTGTCAATTCTATTTCCTTCATTTTCTTTTTCTTCTCTTATTGTTAAAGGTAACATTTCTAATGCCATATTGAACAAAAATGACGATGTTGGGCATTCTTATTTTGTACCTAATTTTATTGGAAATGCTCCTGATTTATTCCTATTACATAAAATATTTGTTGATGAGTTTATATAGATACTGCTTTATTATTTTAAGGAAAATTTCATTCATTCCTATACTGTCTAGTATTCTTAAATAGGAATGAAAGTGGTATTTTATCAACAATATTTTCAGCAACTATTGAGATAATCATGTTTTCTTTTTTTTGAGATTTTCAAGTGATGACCCTCATGAGTAATAAAGTAAAGGAAAGAGAAAAAATAAAAATAAAAATAATAAAAAAATCCTTCAGTTTGTGTTACAACATCACCAGCTCTGTCGTGGTTGGATCACATTCTTTATGATAAGTCCATCAAAAAAGCTAATTCCATATTTTTCCACCATTGGCATTACTGATCTCAACTCCCTCCATTTGTACTTCCCCGCTAACATATACTATATTTTCTCTCTCCTTTCACTCTGTCATTCTTCTTAAATGTGCTCTAGGGTAGATGAGTGGTGCAACAGACTGATCACTGGCCCTGGGGTCAAGAGGCCCCAAAACTACATATCATCCCTAAGGCCCAGCAACCACCCAGCCCTGTGGTCCTGGACAGGCCATCCAATCCCAGCCCCTTGCAAGAAGTAAAAAAGAAAATTTGTTATATCTGACCACTCTCTCCCATGGTCTGCCCTCTCCTCCATCACTCACAATCACCGTTCCCCCTGTACCCCTTCTCTCCTTCTTACTCTAGATGTCTTTACCCCATTAAGTATATATGTTATTTCCTCTCTGAGCCACCTCTAATGAGAGCAAAGTTTCCCTCATTCCCCCTCACCTTTCTCCCTTCCATATCATTGCAATAGATCATTGCAATAAAAAACCTTATTATATGAAATATCTTAGCCTATTCCACCTCTCCTTTCTCTTGCTCCCATTACATTTCCCTTTTAGCCATTGACTCCATTTATACAATGTATCTTCAAATTCAGCTCTCTCCTGTGCTTCATCTATAAACGTTCCTTCTACCTGCTCTAATAAATGAGAAGGTTCATATAATTATTATCAGTATCATTTTTCTATGCAGGAATACATGCAGTTCATCATCATCAAGTCCCTCATATTTTACCGTTCTCCTCCACTCTCCATGGCTCACCTGAGTCCTGTGTTTGAAGGTCAGACTTTCTTTTCAGCTGTGGTTGTTTAAACAGGAACAATTGAAATTCCCCTGGTTCATTGAAAGTCCATCTTTTCCCCTGGAAGAGGACCTTCAGTTCTGCTGGGTGGTTGATTCTCAGTTGCATTCAGAGGTCTTTTGCCTTCCAGAATATTATATCCCAAGCCCTACGAGCCCTTAATGCAGTTGCTGCTAAGTCCTGTGTGATCCTGACTACAGCTCCATGATCTTTTAATTGTGTCCTGGCTGCTTGTAATATTTTCTCTTTGACTTGGGAGTTCTGGTCTTGGCTATAATATTCCTGGGTTTTTTTTGGGGGGGGGATTTCTTTCTTGGGGAGTTGGGTGGATTCTCTCAATTTCTATTTTGCCCTCTACTTCTAGGATATCTGTGCAATTTTCCTTTAGGAATACTTTTAAAATGAGGTCAAGCCTCTTTTCCTGATCATGTCTTTCAGGTATCGCAATAATTTTTAAACTTTTCTGAATTTGTTATCCAGATCAGTTGTTTTTTCAATGAGATGTTTCACATTTTTTTCTAATTTTTCATGGTTTTGGTGTTGAAGTATTGTGTCTTGACTTCTCATAAAGTCATCAGCTTCCTTTACCTCCATTCTACATCTGAAGGATTTTTTTTTTCCTCAGAAAGCTTTTTCATCTCTTTTCCATCTGGCCAATTCTGCCTTTTTTTTGTTTTGTTTTGTTTTTGCAAGGCAGTGGGGTTAAGTGGCTTGCCCAAGGCCACACAGGTAATTATTAAATTTCTGAGGCTGGATTTGAAGTCAGGTACTTCTGACTCCAGGGCCAGTGCTCTATCCACTGTGCCATCTAGCTGCCCCCCATTCTGCTTTTTAAAGCATTCTTCTCCTCAATAACTTTTTCCATTTGACTTATGGTTTTTAACATGTTATTTTCTTCAGCAATTTTTTGGATCTTTTTGAGTAAACTGCTGATTTCTTTTTCATGTTTTTTCTGCATCTCTCTCATTTTTCCCCCAGTTTTTCTTCTATCTGCCTTACTTGATTTTCAAAATCTTTTTTGAGCTCTACAATAGTCTGAGCCCAATTTCTGTTTTTCTGGGAGTCTTTAGATGCAGAAGCTTATACTTCCTCATCTTCAGATTGAGTATTTTGATACTTCTTGGGATCACAATGTATTTCTCAATGGTGATCCTCTTTTTTTCTCTGTATACTCACTTTCCCAGACTGTGCCTGGTTTTGGGGTGCTTCTTGAGTTTTTGAGTATTATTGGGATATGCCCCCCACAAGGATCTCAGTGTGTGAATCTCTGTCTTTGCTCCTGGTCTGTGAATGGGCTGAGATGGGTGTTGGGCCCTGCTGTACTATGGGGGGCCCAGACTACTATTAGGATCTGAATGTGGTCAGAACCCCAGAGTTGTGTTCCAGGTACTGAGGACAGACCTCAGAAGTCTCTCTCCACTCCCCTACCTTTGGTCGGCTGAGCACTCAAGGCTCAGTTTCCTGGGGGCTCCTGCTTATAGGCTCCACCTACTTCCTTTTCCTAGATATGGGCTGCTGGTGTCACCTCTGCTTGCTGAGTGCCCTGAAGGCTGGGCTTCACACATTAGTACTAACAGAGGTACCTCTTCTGATCTTCCAAGTTGTGCCCAGTGCTCCCTGGGGTACAGGTCAGGAAATTGCCCCTGCTTCCATGAACTGTGGCTCCCAGGCACCCTGGGGCTGCCTGTGGGAGGCTGAATTTCTTTCACTCTGGTGGACCACACCTTCCAACCCCGTGGAGTGGAGCCTTTTCACTATTTTCCAGTTTACCTTGGTTTGGAGAACTGCCTCACTAAATCTTTCTGTGGGTTATGTCTCTTTTAAATTTAAGAGTCATAATTTTATGATTGTTGAAATATTATAGAGAAAGAGTACCTAAGAGTGTTTCTTCTCCTGTCACCATCTTGGCTCCACCCCAAGATATCACAAGCATATTTTTTTCTGTTGGTTTTGTTATTGATATATTCAATAATGGTGGATGTTCTCCTAATATTGAACATCCATACCTAGCAAGTATAAATCCTACCTGATCACTGAGTATTGTTCTGGTAATAGCTTCTGTAATCCTCTGCTGAAATTTTATTGAAGATTTTTTGCATCAGTGTTCATTAGAGAGATGGACCTTAAATTTTCTTTGCTTTTGACTGTTCTGGGTTTAGGTATCAGCAACATATTTGGTGTCATAAAAGAAATTTGGTAGATGTCCTTCTCCCATTTTTAAATAGTTTATGTAGAACTGGAATTATTTTTTTCTTGGTTTAATAGAATTCACTTGTCAATCCATCTGGACCTGGAGACTTTCCTTGGGAGTTTGTTGATGACTTCTTCAATTTCTTTTTCTGAAATGGAGTTATTAAAGTGTTTCCCCATCTTCTTTTAATCTAATTACTTGGCATTTTTACAAATATTCACCCATTTTATTCAGGTTATCATATTTATTTGAATACAGTTGAGCAAAATAACTGAATTATCTCTTTAAATTCCTCCTCAATGGTGGAGTCTTCACATTTTTCATTTTGATACTGGTAATTTGATATTCTTCCTTCATTTTTAAGCAAATTAACCAAAGGTTTATCTATTTTCTTGATTTTTTCTTAACAATAATTCAGTCTGCTTTTGCAGAACACCGTGAATTTTGGTATGATGTCTCATTGTCATCATTTTCATGAATGAAATTATTGATTAGTTCTGTGATTTGTTCTTTGATCCAGTACTTTCCTGTAGGGTTAGGCTTCTATACCACAATGAGTGTGTATGTTATCCTTTTATTGAGACAATTCTGAGAATAAGATTTTTTCAATGACTTTCCCTTTCCCTCTCTTCTCCACTATAAAAGTTTTTTTTTCTTATCTCTTTCATGTGAGGCCATTTATCCACCTCTCCTCTCATTATTTTAATATTTCCCAGTACATTCCTCTCTCCCCTTAACTTTTTTTAGATATCATCCCTTCATATTCAAATGTCTCCTCTGTCCTTAGTTTATTTATAATCCTAATGCCCTATAATTAGAAAGCTCTTATGAGTTTCAAGTAACAGATTTCCATGTAGGAATGTAAACAATTTAATCTTATTAAGTCCCTTATGATTTCCCTTTCCGTTAAACCTGTCTATGCACCTCTTCAGTGTTGTATTTGAAAACCAATTTTTTAATTCAGATTTTGTCTTTTCATCAAGAATATTTGAAAGGTCCTCTGTTCCAGTGATTGTTACTTCCCCACCGCCTCCAACAGGATAATACTCAGTTTTGTTGTATAGTTGATTCTTGGTTGTAATCCTGGTTCATTTGTCCTCTGGAATACTATATTTCCAGTCCTTTGATACTTTAATATAGAAATCAATACATTCTATATTATCTTGACTGATTCCACAGTTATTGAATCATTTCTTTTTGACTGCTTACAACAGTATATTCTTTATCAGGGAGTTGTAGAATTTAATAATAATACTCCTGGAAGTTTTCATTTTGCAAATTTTTTTTCAGAATGATTATAGACTCTTTTAATTTTGATTTTATCCTCTAGTCTTAAAACAGCAAGGCAGGTGTGCTTGATGGTTTCTTGAAATATTATTTCTAAACTCTTTTTATGATCATGCTTTTCTATTAGTCCAAGAATTCTTAAATTATCTATTTTCAAGGTCAGTTGGCTTTTCCAATGAGAAATTTCAGTTTTTTTCAATCTTTTAGATTTATTTTATTATTTCATGATGTATCATAAAGTTATTAGCTTCCTCCGCTTATGGTGGATTATTAGTACATGATCTTCTGTTTGCACATGATTGTGTACTCAACGAAGTTTCTGAAGTTGAGATGTAAAGAAGTTTGGATTGATTCTCTGCTGCTGGTACTAATTTTGGTCCAACACATAACACCAAGAAATCACAAGTGCTCCATCAACCAGCACCATACCATCTGGCAAATGTAGAAGTTTTGAGTACTGCGAATAAGTTAACTTACTTGGCAATGTTCTTTGAAAGGAGATACACATTGACAATGAGATTGACACACACATTGCTAGATCTAGCTCTGTATTTGGGAGGCTCTAAAAGAAAGTGTGGGAGAGAAGAGGTCATAGAATAATTACCATACTGATAGTATACAGAGCCCTATAGTGCTGGCCCCATTGTTATTTATCCGTGAAATCTGGAGAATCTACTAGTGTCATGTTAGGAAAGAGAATCACTTCCATTTTAAATTGCCTTAGGAAAACTCTGAAGATTACCTGGAAGGAGAGGAATCCAGACACTGAAGTCCTGTCTCAATCTAGACTGTCTAACATCCACACCTTATTAAAGACAGTGCAAATATGATGGACTAGGCATGTTGTTAGAAGGCCAGAAATATACTTTCTAAAAAGACTATTTCATGGAGAACTTTTGGCATGCCCTCCTCAGTGAGAGTGAAGAAGGCAGATTTGAAGCAGTTCAAAGTAAACGTGACATACATATGTTTAAAGGAAGCTCCCCAGGTATTCACATGAACTATTTGTTCCTGACTTGTGGCAAATCATTTTGTGTTTATCTTGGTCTGCTCAGTCACTGTATTTTAATTTTTCTCAACCATGATGTCATTTTGGTATTCTTCAATAAAGAACAACAACCAAACAACCAGTTTCCATTTGCTCAATTCTAATTTTTAAAGAATTATTATCTTCAGTGACCCCTGTACCTACTTCCAAGTCTGTTTCTTAAGTTGTTATAATTATCAATACTTTTTCCTACCAAACTATGAACTCTTTTTTTATTTTCTTGCATAACTTTCATTTCTTTTCCCAATTTATCCTCTATATTTCTTAAATGATTTTCAAAATACTTTTTGACTTCTTCCATGACCTGAAACCAGTTTATATTTTTGGAGGTTTGTGATGTAGAAACTTTGACTTTGTTACCTTCTCCTGAGTGGGTGTTTTGAGCTTTCTGTGACCATAACATATTTTCTGTTGTTTTTTCATTTTCCCAGTTTATGACTGGATTTTAACTCTTTGTTAAAATAGGGTTTTTCTTTTAAAGTGAAAGGCAGACTCTCCAAAGCTTCTGGGGTTTTGTGCAGCTCTTTTCAGAGATAATTAGGGGGACCTTCAAGTTTTCATTTGTTCCAAGGTGTTATGATCTGAGGAGAGATGTTTACCATTCTCCTATTCTGTGCTCAGTCTCTGATTAATCACAAACAATTTTTTCTGCCCTGAAACTGTGAGGCAGGTTCCTGCACCACTGAGACCTGAAGCCCTGCTATGCTAATGCTCCTTCTGTTCCTTTGACTGCCACCCAGAACTTCAACCTCACTCTGAGGGTAGGAAAAAGCAACAGAGATCTACTTTCAAAGAAACACCCATAAATCTCCTTCTGATCTGTAATTAAAACCCTTTACTGTATGTGGACTGAGAACTCTGGAAGCAGCTGCTACTGATGATAATTCAGGGTCTCCTGAAGTCTGCTTTTGATTTGCTGGGCTTGATCTGTGCTTGTACTGGCTGTCCTGGATTGTGCTCCACTCTCATCTAGGATTTTCCTTCTACCCTTTTAAGTTGTCTTTGGGATCTGTGGGCTGAGAGTTCCGGAAACCAACACTGATTAAATCTATCAGAAATATGCTTCTGGTTTGTTGGGGTCTGTACTGGTGAGGTCAGCACCTTTCTCATTCTGGTGCAACAGAATTTTCTGACAAATTTCTAAGTAATATGACACAAATTGAAAGCTAAATGGTTTAGTGGATAGAGTAATGGGTCTAGAGACAGGAAGCCTCCTTTTTATGAGTGTTCAAATCTAACCTCAGACACTTTCTTGCTTGGCAAGTCATGGAATCTTGTTCGCTTCAATTTCCTTGTATATTAAATGAGCCAAAGAAGGAAATGAAAAGTATTCCAATATCTTTGTCATGAAGAACCTCCCTCCCCATCAAATGGCATCACATATACTTTGATATGATATATTTGATAAAAACAGAAGCAATTTGCCAAAAAATGAGAGGATTTGGAGGGATTATAATCTGTGTTGGTGTTAGAGGTTCTTGCACTGAGGTTATACAATTCTTAGTTTTTTAAAATAAATAATATGAAGGAAACTTCTCTTTACTTGGATAAAGAAACTAATGGAGGTTGATTTCAAATTGTTAGAGCTGCTTATGTATTAGACTTCAGGTAGCAAAAGGAAAAAATATCAGCTTTCCCATAGATTACCTTTGTGGCTTCAGTTTCCTCAGAAGAGAAGGAATTTGACTAGATAGTTTCAGATATTTCTTCCACCTCTAAAATCATGATTCTCTAATTTCCTGGCAAAAATTTATTGCCTTTAACCCTCCAGCACAACTACCTCATCTCACTATTGCCATAATTAGGTGTTCCTATTAATACTTAGAAAATAATAGAAAATTGGGGTTGGGGGGGTAACTATAGGAACATGAATGAACAAAATTGAAAAACTTATTTTTAATGCAAATTATATTTTAAAAAGTCACTCAGATAAAATTATGTATTATATTTCAAGTATTAGAACACTTCATAATTTTCATAATGATCTACATTAATGTAAATCAGGATCCTTTCACAGTTGTTTTGTTGAAATTTTCAAACTCTTGTTGAAGTTTATTGCAAATAAATGCTAAAATGATAGGCTTTTGTAGGAGTCAGTGTTTTGATTGTGAAACATCTTTATCTGGTTACCCTATGTGGGCTAACCTAGTTTCCTTTTGCTATACACTTGATGACTAAGAAATGTATGTATATTGATGGACATCAAAACTAGATATCATAGCAATAAGGGCAAATAAAAAGGCTGATTTTTGAGCTAAGTAAAACATAATTTGAATTATAAAGTGTCATGAAATATCCTTGAATGATATTCAAAGAATAGACACAGGGCATTTATAAACAGAAAATCATGAGGTGAACCATAGATTTGGAATAAATGGTATCTAGATAATATGTTTCTTTCTCAAGGGGCAATTGAAAAGAATTGAAAATTGAAAATAAATAGCTTTTCCTGGTGGATCTAGCAACGTTGATGGGCATTGATCTGAATTAAAAATGGATAAAATCCGAGTTTCAAGAACTGAGAAATAACTTCAGGTCTTTTTCTTAAAAAAAAAAGATGACTCATTTTTCACCCAAGAGAGGGTAAATACTTCTGGTAAGGCTAAGCCACCCTCTTCTGCACTTTTTTTCATTAAATCCCTCAACATTCTTGACTTTTTTGTTTCTCCATATGAATTTAGCTACATTTTCTTCTTGAGGAGAAAATAAAATCTTAGAGATAGCAAAATTTATGAATTTAGTCAAATTTATAAATTTAGCAAATTTAGTTACAATTTCTTCTACTTTCTTAAAGTAATTTGTAATTTTTTGGAACTTTGATTGGTAAGGCACTAAATAAGTAGATTAATTTAGGTAGAGTTGTCAAATTTATTATATTAGCTTTGTCTCTCTATAAGCAGTTGATATTTGCCCAGTTATTGAAATCTGATTTTATTTGTGTGATGAATCTTTTATAGTTGTTTTTATAGAGTTTCTGAGTCTGCTTTGGCAGGTAAGCTCCCAAGTATTTTATATTATCTGAAGTTACTTTAAATGGAATTTCTCTTTCTCGCTCTTGCTGCTGTATGGATGTTGAGGTTAGGTGTTTTTAGTTAGATGTTAGGGTGAAAAATTCTTTAAGATATTACCTGTTACAATAAAGAACATTTAGAGACAATGGGTTCCTCTCATTTTATGTCTTTTACTGATGACTACAAGGTTAATGCCTTCTGTTTTTTTTTTTAATTTAATATATTGACTTACATTCAAGATGACAGAGAGAAGACAGGCACTGTTTTAAGATCTCCTGCCTTTCCTTCAGAATCAACATGAATCAAGTTTCTTAATAGATTTTATATCTACAGAAGCCACAAAAGAACAGTGGGGAACATCTTCCAGTAAGGTCTGTCATAGGGGAATGTGGGCATGTCCAGGGCAGAGAGCAGAGAGCAGAGATAAGGTCCATGGGTGTCAGGATGATGGGAAGGATTAACCTGAGAATCACACGCATGTGAACTTAAGCCTTTGTAGTGTATGCTGTAGGTGGACTGTGGCAACTCCAATTTGTGGATTAGGAGAGCTAGAGTGTGTCTGCCCAGGACACTCATTCAGCCAGCTCAGCAAGCCATCTGGTACACTCAGAGAAGCCCTTTGGAATTCCTTTCAAGGGAGAGAGGTCTGGCTTACTCCAGTACAAACACAGAAACAAACCCAGATGTTTGCACCTTTCCTCAAGGTAAGGGTGAACTTAACCAGCACTGATTATCCAAAGAAAACTTTGGTGTTTCTAGTCAGTGACTGGATTGCATGAGCAAAGTCCAGATCCAGTCCTGATGTTAGGGTGGGCCAGTGAGACTCCCAATACAGATAAACCCAAGAAATATTCTAGTTTTCCCTTAGTGATTGGTCCAATGAGTAAACCCTGCAGTTAATAACCTCTGTAAATAAGGGCTGTCAACATCAAATGTCTGTGAACAAGTCCCTCATACAACATAATACCCTGGGGAAGATTAACATCCCTAAAAAAGCGAACAGAACAAAGTAGGGTTTATTGAATGTTACCTTGTAGATAAGGATACTAGCTCAAAAAAGGAGGTCAGAAGGTCTACTTCAGAGGAGAGTATGAATTAATTTCAAGTCCAGAAAGACTTTTTAGAAGAGATCAGAAAGGAGGTTAAGAAAAAAAAGGAAAAATCAGGAAAAGAAATGCAAGAGAAAATGAACATCTTACCACAAAAAATGAAAGAGGAAAGTAAATCCTTTAAAAATACAATTGGACACATGCACAAAATAAAAGAACTTCTTAAAAACACAATTGGGTAAATAAAAAGGTAAACAACTCCTTTAAAAGAGTTGACCAAATGGAAATGGAGCCACAAAAGCTAAATGAAGAAAATTCTTCACTGAGAATGACATTAGTATTTATTGAAACTAATGGTTTAAGGAGACAACAAGAAACTGTTAAAGAAAATTTCAAAAAAGAAATAAAACAGAAGACAATGTAAAATACCTCATTGGTAAAACAACTGATGTGGAAAATAAATCCAGGAGAGACAATTTAAGACTCATAGGACTATCTAAAAACTTTGATTAAAAAAGAACATACTTTAGTGTGCTCTTATATCCAAGAACCAGAGGGCAAAATAGTCATTGAAAGAATCCATGGATCCCTTCCTGAATGGGATCCCCAAATGCAAACACCAATGAATAATGTGTCCAAACTCCCCACATCAGATCAAGGAGAAGCAAAACAAATAGCAAGGAGCCACAGTCAGTATTACATAGGATCTGGCAGCATCAACATTAAGGGAGAGAAGCTTGGATTATAAATAAGACTTCCCTATTTAGTAAAACTGAGCCTTCTCTTTCAGGGGGAAAGATGGACATTTAATTAAATAGGTGACTTTCAAGCTTTCCTGATGAAAAGATAAAATATATAAAATTTGATCTTCAAACAGAAGACTCAAGAATTATATAAAGAGGTAAACAAGGAAAATGAAAAAAAAAATCCTGCTAGAACATAAGATTAAACTGCCACATCCCCACCTGGGAAGAAGATTCCCATAATTCTTAAGAACTGTGACTGTATTAGAAGGAATATGTTTAGTCAGAAGAATTTCACATTCATGGCATATCCATGACTTTGAAAGAATGATTGTTTTTTATATTTAATCAAAAAGGGTGAGTATTGTAAAGAGATGGGAGAAAGGGGGAGGTTGAATGGGATAAAGCAATATGTTAAGAGGTGCAAAGGACCTGTTGTAATAGAAGGAAAGAAGGGAGGAGTTTAAAACTGCTCGAATTTTTTTTTCATTAGAATTGGTTTAAAGATGAATTGACACACAAATTCAGTTTAGTTCACAAATTTATCTACTTTTCAAGTATTAGGAGGGGAAAGGGGGAAGGAAAGGAGACAATGATAGAAGGTAGAAAAGAAAGAAGGAGAAAAGGGAAAGGGGAAAGAAGAGGGAATGTGGTAGTATTCAGAAACATTGGGGAGGGGGAATAAGGTGAAAGAAGGCGGAAAAACAAATGCAGGGGAGATAGCAGGGAGGGGAAGAGAGAGTTAGTAATTGTAACTGTGAAAATGAATAGGATGAATTCTACCATAAAACAAAAGCAGATAGATTAAAACCAGAGTCCCAGAATGTAAGAGAAACACATCTGTAGAAGCATATAAAGTAAAGTAAAAGACTAGAGCAGAATATATTATGCTTGAAGTGAAGTGAAAAAGCAGGGGTAGCATTCTTTATCTCAGAAAAGCAATTGCAAAAATAGATATTATTAAAAGAGATAAGGAAATAAACTATCTTCATAAAAGTTACCACAGATAATGAAGTAATTTCAATACTAAATATGTATGTCCCAAGCAGTATAGCATCCGATTCTTAGAGGGGGGAGCTACAAAAGTCACAGGAAGACAAAGAAAACAAAACTTTGCTGGTGGGGACCTCATTCTTCCACTTTCATAATTAGATAAATCTAACTATAAAATAAACAAGAACATAATGGAGGAGGTGAATAGAATTTTAGAAATGGTAGATTTGACAGACTTCTTGAAACAATTGAATGGGAATGGCAGAGAATAGAAATTTTTTTCTGTGGTACATGATACCTAGCACCAAAAATGAACCATGTATTTGGGCACAAAAACTTCATAATCAAATGCAGAAAGGAAGAAATATTGAATGCATCCTTTTTAGATCATGATGAAGCAAAAAACAACACTTCATATAAAAGGTCAGGGAAAGTTAGACCTAAAACTAATTGGAAATGAAATGCCCTAATTTTAATGATTTAAACCAAGAAAATAACAATAATGAGATACAGCCAAAGAAGTGAGTAGGGGAAATAGAATATCTCTAAATGTTTACATAAATAAAATAGAGAAAATAATCAAAGAACTGAGCATTCAGCTAAGAAAGTAAGAGAAATAACAAGTTGAAAACCTCCAATGAAATGCCAATACTAGAAATTCTGAAAATTAATGGTGAAGTTAATAAAAGTAAAAGCAAGAAGACTGTTGAAATACTTCATAAAACCAAGAGTTGGTATTGTGAAAAATCAATAAAATAGGTAAATTTTTGATTAAAACAATAATTCAAAAACTATTTTGCCCAACTGCATATCAATAAATTTGATTATATAAATGAAATGGATGAATATTTGCAAAAATGAAAATTTCATAGGTTAAAAGAAGAAGCAATTAGATAGATAAATAATCATTTCTCAGGAAAAGAAAGTATTAAAGCCATCAATGAACTCTCTAAGAAAAAAATTTCCAGGGCCAGATGGCTTTCCAAGTGAATTCTAGAAAACATTCAAGGAACAATTGGTTCCAATTCTATATAAACTATTTGAAAAAATAAGTGAAGGAGATTTGCCAAAATCCTTCCATGACACCAAAATGGTGTTCATACCTAAACCAGGAGGAGTTAAAACAGAGAAAGAAAATTATAAAACTATTTTCCTAATGAAAAAGGATACTAAAATTTTGCATAAAATATTAGCAAAGAAAATGCAGGAAATTATCACCAGAATAATATACTATGAGAAAGAAGAATTCATACCAGGACTTCAGGTTGGTTCAATATTAGAAAAGCTATCAACAAAAGCCAGCATATCAATATCAAACCCAACAGAAACTCTATGATAATCTCAATAGATGCTGAAAAAGCCTTTAACAAAATACAGCATCCATTCCTCTTTAAATACACTCGAAAACATAAGGATAAATGAAATTTTCTTTAAAATGATAAGCAGTATCTATCTAAAACCATCAAGAAGCATTATATATATATTGGAGATAAACTAAAGGGGATCCCAATAAGATCAATGGTGAAAAATGGATGAATGTTATCAAAACTATTCAATGTTATAATAGAAATGTTAGCTTTAGCAATTAGAGAAGAAAAAGAAGTTTAAGGAATTAGAATTGGTAATGAAGAAATAAAACTTTTGGTCTATATCTGGCCAATATGACCAGAAAGGATAATGATCATTGTTGGAAGGGTTTTGGGAAATCTGGGACAGTATTACACCGTTGGTGTAACTGTGAACTCATTCAACCTTTCTGGAGAGAAATTTGGAACTACACCCAAAGGGCAAAAATATGAGCATATGTTTTAATCCAACAATACCACTACTGGGTCTATACCCTGAAGAGATGATGAAAAAGGGTAAAAACATCACCTGCACAAAAATATTCATAGCAGCCCTGTTTGTGGTGGCAAAGAATTGGAAATCAAGTAAATGTACTTCAATTGGGGAATGGCTTAGCAATGTCATGGAACACTAGTGTTCTATTGGAAACCAGGAGGGATGGAAATTCAGGGAAGCCTGGAGGGATTTGTATGAACTGATGCTGAGTGAGATGAGCAGAACCAGAAAAACACTGTACACCCTACCATCGGGGTGATGTTCAACCTTGATGAACTTGCTCGTTCCATCAGTGCAAGAACCAGGGACAATTTGGGGTAGTCTGCAATGGAGAATACCATCTGTATACAGATACAGAGCCATGGAGTTTTAACAAAGTTCAAGGACTATTCCCTTTAATTTAGGAAAAAAAAGATATCTTATTGTCTGATCTTGTTATCTCTTATGCTTTTTGTTTCTTCCTTAAGGATGTGATTTCTCTCTCATTACATTCAATTTGGATCAAAGTACAACATGGAAACAAAATAAAGACTGACAGATTGCTTTCTGGGGGGGCATGGGGGAGGGAAGTAAGATTGGGAGAAAAATTGTAAAACTCAAATAAAATCTTTAATAAAAAAAACTCTCAGTCTATGCAGATGATATGATTTTATACCTAGGGATCACTAGAAAATCATCTAAAAAACTACTGGAAACAAGCAACTTCAGCAAAGTTAGAGGATATAAAACAAACCCACATAAATCCTCAGTATTTCTACATATTACTAACAAGAAATAGCAGTAAAAGAATGAAAGAGAAAATTTTCTCATTTAAAATAACTTTAGACAACAGAAATTAAGTGAAATTCTACCTGGTAAGGAAGATGTAGAAATTTATGAAAATGACTATTGAACACTTTTCACATGCAAAAATAAAACCAGTTCTAAGTGACTGACAAATGCCAATTGCTCATGGGTAGGCCAAGCTAAAAATTTAAAAAAACAAAACTTCTATCTAAATTAAATTTCTTATTTAGTGCCATACTAACCAAACTTCCAAAATATTTCTTGAGGGAACTAGAAAAAATAGTAATTAAATTCCCATGGGGGAGCAAAAGGTCAAGAATATCAAAAGTATTTTGAAAAAATGCAAAGGAAGGCACTTAGTAATGCTTGATTTATATTAATTACATTATATTATATGATATGATATTATAGTGTATTGTGTTATATTATAAATCACCAATCATAAAAACTGGTACTGGCAAAAAAATAGAGTGGTGAATCAGATGAATAGATTAGGTATAAAAAAGACTGAATGACTATAGTAATCCACTGATAGAGAAATCCAAAGATTTCTTTCTTTAGCTTCTTGGATAAAAACATGCTGGGGTACTTCTGGGGCAGTGCAAAGATAGATCATGAAATTAACATGCTCCCAGAGTTTTTACCTACACAAAGCTAAATGAAGTCTCTACACAGACATTAAAGTGACAGATCCCATAAAAAAGGCAAGAGTGAAACAAGTTTTCAATTGTAGACATGATTTTCAGTAATGGTCTATCTCTTCAGGAGTAAGGGGGAAGTAAAACACAGCTAGGTGAGAGATAGTGTGAGTCTTTGAGTCATAGTACAGTCCAGGTTCCAGCAGCTAAAATGTAGCACATGCCCCAGAAGTTAGATAACAAACCAGCAAGGCAGTGCCAACCCCAAACAAGGTCTGAACTATGGTAACATGGGACAAAATAGATGACTAAGTTGGGAACAAGACCCTGGACATAAAGGAGGAAACACACTTCTGTATAAGCAACCCCTGGGATGCATAGACAATATTTTGACAAATGATAAACCAGAAATTGGACCCCAGCCCTGGCACAAAAAGCTTGGTTCTATACACCCTATTTCCCAGGAGGTGAATTCAAACAATCAAATGAGCAAAAACAAAAACGATGGAAAGCTACTATGCAAGGAGAGATCCATAAACTACCACCTCTGTAGAAGAAAGCAATGAAAAATTTTCTACATGGGAAATTTAAAAGCATACTATGAAATGAACTCAATTTCAAAATTGCATAGAAAAACTTTAAAAAAAGAATTTAAAAACCAAAGAAAAGAGGAAGAAAAAATGGAAAAAAAGAAATGAGTCATGCAGGAAAATTATCAAAAATTGACTAAAGAAATCAATTCCTTTAAAAGTAAAAATAACCACCTGGATAAAGAATGCAACTCTTTAAAAAATAAGACTGACCAACTGGAAAAGAAATGCAACTCCTCTAAAACTCACATCAACCAATCAGAAAGGAAAGACAACTCAGAAAAAAGTAAAATCAACCAACTGGAAAAGGAAACACAAAAGAGAACTGAAAAAAATTAAACCCTAAATATTAGAATTGGACTAATAGAAACCAATGAGTCTGTGAGACACCTAGATTCCAGCAAACAGCATAAAAAGGGAGAAAAAATTAAGAAAATGTAAAGCATCTTTTAGAAAAAAAAAACAAACAACCTAGAAAAGTAATCCAGTGGAGTTAATTTATGAATTTTTCGTCTACTAGAAAGCCTAGATCAAAAAAGAGCCTAGGTCATATCTTTCAGGCTATTATCTGGGAAAATTTCAAATCTGTTTGATCAATATGACAAAAATAGCTATTGAAAAAATACACAGAACTCCTTCAGAAAGATACTACAGGATTAAAAATTCCAAGGTTATCATAGTCAAATCCTGAATTTTCAAATAAAGGGAAAAATACAGCAAATATAAAAAAGAAACAATTTACATACAAAGGAAACACAATCAAACTTACACAGGACTTATCAACTTCAAAACTGAATGATCAGAGGGCATGGATTATGTTATTTCAGATGTCAAAAGATTTTGAATTACTGTCAAAAATTTACTGCCCTGTGAAATTCAGCATATTCTATCAGGGGAAAAGATGGATGTTCAGTGTAGAGCACATCCAAAATTTACTGATCAAAAAACCAGAACTGAACAGAGAATTCAGTTTTCAAAAGCTAGGCTCAAGAAATACACAAAATGGTAATCAAAATGAAGCAAAAATGTTAGGCAAGAAGATTAAACTGTATACAACTCAGTCAATTTGATTTCTGGCCAAGATGGCAGAGAGAAACCAAGGACTGTCCTAAAGTCTCTTGGCTTTCCCTCAGATCCTTAATGAATCAAGCCTCTTAACAAAATGTGGATCAAAAAACCCCCTAAAAGAAACTAGTAGAGCATCTACCAACACGCTCTGTCTCAGGGGAGTGTGGGTGAGATGGGGCCAAGACCCAGGGACTATTCTGAGAACAGCCATGGAAGTTTTGACTGTATGAGCAGCATGAAGGAGAACTCCAGCGAGGTTGAAGGGATAGTTCCAGCACAGTGGGTGGGAGAGCTCCAGAATGCAGCTAGACATTAATCCAGTCAGCTTAGCTGACCTGGAAGACCACGGTCATGAGATCTGTATTTTCAGTGGATTCCCCATGTTTCCAGTTGAATCCCCTTCCACTATCCCTGTGGGAGAATGTGACTGTTCCCAGAACAAACACAGTAACAACTCTCCCCACCCCCAGGCTCAGGTGTAGGCCACATATCTCCCTCAGTAGAATGAGGAGATTAATTATATAGCAGGAGGGCACAGACCACAATGTGCTAGGATAATTCAGAACTTGATGTGCCCCCCCAACACCCACCCAAGGCCTAGGGAGTAGGCCACAAATCGAGGTCAGAGTCATTCCAGAGAAAGCAACCAACATGACTTCCTGGTCAGTCCACTTGGATTTACTAAGCACAGTGAACAATGTTCCTAGGGATTTCAACACCAAAGGTCTGTGAATCAGACCCTCCTCCAATACAAGATCATAGGAAAATGAAGAAAAACCTTCTGGGGGGGGAACATCAAAATCTACTTAAAGTCAGAGATCTAGAAATTCTGAAAATATGAATTGATCTCCAGACCAGGAAGACTTCTTAGAAGAGATCAGGAAGGAGATTAAAAATCAATTACAAAAACTGGAAAAAGACATGCAAGAGAAAATTAACACCTTGCAACAATTCCTTGGAAAAAAAATTGGACAAGTGCAAAAAGAAAACAATGCTATTCAAAACTCAATTGCATGCATGGAAAACTCCTTCAATAAAAGAACCGACCAATTTAAAAAGTAGTTGCAAAAGATAAATGAAGAACATTCTTCTCTAAAAAAAGAATGGAATCTGTGGAAACGAATGATTTCATGAGACAACAAAATTCTGTTAAACAAAACCCCAAAATTGAAAAAATAGAAGAAAAATGTAAAATATTTCATCTGCAAAACCGCTGGCCTACTGAAGAGATTCAGAAGGGACAATGTAAATGTCACTGGGCTTCCTGGAAACATTGAGGATAAAATATCCTGGGTCAATATTTAAGGATTCAGTGATGGAAAATTGACCCTGATAACATGGAATCAGAGGGCAAAATAGTTATTGAAAGAATACATCAATTCCCTAATAAAAGGGATTCAGAAATGAAAACACTGAGGAATATTGTGGCGAAATTTCAGAAGTATCACATAAAGTTGAAAATTCTGTAAACAGCCAGAAAGAAAAAAAATTAGCTACCAAGGAGCCACAGTAAGGATTACACAGGACCTGGATGCATCAACATTAAGGAATATGATACTCCAAAGAGAAAAGGAACTTGGAAATACAGCCAAGAATTCATTGTGGAGCAAAACTGAATATTTTCTTCCAGGGGAAAAGACAGCCATTTAAGAAAATAGAAGACTTTCAACTTTTCCTGATAACAAGAACAGAGCTAAATAGAAAACTTGCACTTCAAACAGGAAACTCAAGAGGACATGTGAAAAGGGAAAAAGAAATTTTTTAAAGAAAAAATATCCAATATTGGCTATATCCCCACCAGGGAAATAGATTCTCTTAACTCTTGAGAATTGTAACTCTATTAGACAGAATGTACTTAGTCACAAGTAAGACACTGATGACTTGTCCATGACTCTGTTAGAACAATTACAAAACAATATCTCCTTAAAATGGGGTGAACAGTAAAAATATGGGAGGATGGATGATATTGAATGGGGTAATTCACATTACAAGCAGAGATACAAAGAAATAGAAGGGAAGAATGGAGTCAGGTGACAACTGCCTGTATCTTACTTCTATCAGCTTTGGCTCAAAGAAAGATTAACAGTCATAGACTCAGTTACGTTAAAAAACTTATCTCACTTCTCAAGTATTAAAAGGAGAAAGGTGGAGGGAGAGGAAAAGAGGAACTAACATGAAGAAAGGAAGGAAGAAGGGACAAAGGGAAAGGAGAAAGAAAAGGAAAGGGGTTGGAGATAAGGGGCCTAAACACTGAAGGAGGTGATATTCAGAAGCAAAATACTTGGTAATATGGATAAAGTGCAAAAAGTAGAAAAATTCAGAGGAAAGATAGAATGGAAAGCAACAAAGAGTTAGTAAATATAACTTTGAATGTACATTGGATGAACTCTCCCATAAAATGTAAGTGAATAGCAGTGTATATTAAAAGCCATAATCCTACTATATGTTACTTAAAAGAAACTCTTTTGAAGCAGAGAGATACATATAGAGTAAAGATAAAAGGGTGGAGCAAAATGTATTCAGCTAAAGTGAAATAAGAAGGGGTATCAATCCTTATATCAGTCAAAGTAGCTGCAAAAAAATGGATAATGATAATAAATATTAATGCACCAAGTGGTTTAGTATTCTTAGAATAGAAGCTGAGTGAGTTAAAAGACATATACAGCAAAACTCTACTGATGGGAGACTTCAACCTCCCTCTATGAGATTTAAATACCTCTAACAATAAAATTAACAAGAAGGAGGTAAATAAAATGTTAGAAAACCTAGACATGATAGACCTTGGAAGATAACTGAATGGGGAAAGAAAGGTAAATACTTTTTTCTCAGCAGTACATGGCACTTACAGAAATGTTGACCATGTACTAGGGCATAAAAACCTTATAATCAAAAACAGAAAGGCAGAAATAGTAAATACTTTCTTCTCAGATCATAATGCAATAAAAATCATGTTCAATATGAGCTATGGATAGATAGACCTAAAACAAATTGCAAACTAAATAGTTTCATTTCAAAGAATGAGTGGATTAAACAATAAATCATATGCACAATTAATGACTTTATTCTAGATAATGGCAATAAAAAGATAATATACCAAACTTATGGGATACAGCCATAGTACTTATTGGGGGGAGGTATTTTTAAATGTTTGCAAGAATAAAATGGAGAAAGAGGAAATCAATGAACTAATAGCAAAACTAAAAATATTAGTGAATGAACAAATTAAAAACCACCAATTTAAATATCAAATTAGAAATTTTAAAAATTAGAGGAGAAAATAAAATCAAAAGCAAGAAAACTATTGAACTAAGTTGATTTGATTAAAAAAGCAATTAAATTGATAAAACATTGGGCAATTTAACTAAAAAGAGAGAAGTAAAACATTTCTAGTATCATAAATGAATAAAGTTAACTCACCACCAATGAGGAGATTAATGAAATAATTTGGAATTTTTTTGCTTAATATCATATAAAATGGATAAATATTTACAAAATTATAATTTTATCAAGGTAAAAGAAGAGGAAATTAAATATCTTCATAAGTTTATCTCAGAAAAAGAAATTCAAAATTGGACTTTAAGAAAAAAATCTCCAAGCTCAGATGGATTCAGAAGTGAATTCTATCAAACATGTAAAGGAAAAATTGCTGCCAATTATCTTTAGAAACCTGGGTGAAGACAGAATTCTACCTAACTCTTTCTAAGACACACATATTGTGCCAATACCTAAACAAGGAAGAGTTAAAACAGAGAAGGAAAATTATAGAACCATCTCCCTGATGAATATAGATGCAAAAATCTTAAATAAAATCTTAGCATAACAATCACAACAGGTTAGCACTAGGATAACACATTATGACCAAGTAAGATTTATCCCAGGAATTCAAGGTTGGTTCAATATTAGGGAAAGTGTTAGTATAAGTAATTATATCAATAAAAAACCTATCAGACAACTTATGACTATATAAGTAGATGCTAGAGGCATTTCCAGTAAGATCAGGGATGAAATAAGGATGCCCATCATCACCACTACTATTCAATATTGTAGTAGAAATGTTAGCTTCAGCAATAAGGAAAGAAAAAGAAATTGAAGGAATTAGAATTGGGAAGGAATAGACAAAACTCTCACTCTTTGCCAGTGACATTATGGTATACCTAGAGAATTCTTCCTTAAGCATTTCTCTTTCATCACATTCAACTTAGATCAATGTACACCATGGAAACAATGTAAAGACTAACAGACTGCTTTCTGTGGAGGTGGCGGAGGAAAGCAAGATTAGGGGAAAAATTGTAAAATTAAAAATAAAAATCTTTCTTTTATTTATCTAAATATATATAGTATGTGTACATATATATGTATATATATATGTATATATGTATATCTGATATATATGGATATATGCATATATATATATGTATATATATATATATACATATATATATATATGGATATATGGATATCTGACTGCCCTCTTCCATGGTCTTCTCTCCCGTAACCTACAACCCTCCTCCAGTCCCTCTTCAACTCTCCCTTTCCTCTCATTTTTTGTTCTAGGGAAGGTAGGTTTCTATAACCTATTGAGTCTATAGGTTATTCCATTTCTGAGTCACTTCCAAAGTCAATGAAGGTGTCATTCATTTCCCTCACCTCACCTTCCCCAATACCACTCCATTGCAAAAGATTTTTTTCTTGACTCTTGTACATAACCTATCTTATGCCATTCTATCTCTCTTTCCCTTTCTACCTTTTCCACCCACTGATTCCATCTTTAAAAAATATTAAATGTTTATATGCAGCTCCTTCCTGTGCCTATATTTAGTTCTTCTGACTGCTCTATGAAATGATATGGTTCAAAGGAGTTATCAGTATCTTCTTCCCATGCTGGAATATATGTTCTTTACCATCCTTAAATCCCTCAAAATTT
The DNA here is from genome assembly GCF_037893015.1 of Macrotis lagotis. NCBI lineage: Eukaryota > Metazoa > Chordata > Mammalia > Peramelemorphia > Peramelidae > Macrotis > Macrotis lagotis. The sequence goes on along the minus strand of NC_133660.1, from coordinate 65,151,161 downwards.
GCCCTTCTTTGTCCTCCCTTTCTATGCTTCTCATGAGTCCAGTTCAACTCTGGTTGTTTCAACAGAAAATTTCATTGAATTTAGGAAGAAATTCTTCAATTTTCCTGGGTAGTTGATTCTCAGGTATAATCCAAACTTTTAAGCCTTCTAAAGCCTTATAAAATTACAAGCCCTGCAATGCCTTAAATGTAGATTCTGTAAAATGCTGTGTAATCTTGACTGAAGTTCTTGGATTAGTCTATAATATTCCTGGAGGTTCTTATTTTGGGATCTCTTTCAGGAGATGACCAGTGTATTTCCTTAATTTCTATTTTCTATGATATCAGGACAATTTTGTTCTTTTTTTAATCAAAGATTTTATTTGAGTTTTACAATTTCCCCCTCCCAATCTCATTTGCTTCCCCCCCCCCCCAGTCCCCCACAGAAAGTAATCTGTCAGTCTTTACTTTGTTTCCATGTTGTACATTGATCCAAATTGGGTGCAATGAGAGAGAAATCATATCCTTAAGGAAGAAACAAAAAAGCTTATAGATAACAAGATCAGAAAATAAGATATCTGGCTTTATTTTCTAAATTGAAGGGAATAGTCCTTGAAATTTGTTCAAACTCCACAGCTCTTTATCGGGATACAGATGGTATTCTCCATTGCAGACAGCCCCAAATTGTCCCTGGTTCTTGCACTGATGGAATGAGCAAGTCCATCAAGGTTGAACATTACCCCCATGTTAGGGTGTACAGTATTTTTCTGGTTCTGGTCATCTCACTCAGAATCAGTTCATGCAAATTCCTCCAGGCGTCCCTGAATTTCTGTCCCTCCTTGTTTCTAATAGAACAATAGTTTTCCATGACATACATATACTACAGTTTGCTAAGCCATTCCCCAACTGAAGGACATTTACTTGATTTTCAATTCTTTGCCACCACAAACAGGGCTGCTATGAATATGTTTGTACAAGTGATGTTTTTGCCCTTTTTCACCATCTCTTCAGGGTATAGACACAGTAGTGGCATTGCTAGGTCAAAGGGTATGCTAATTTTTGTTGCCCTTTGGGCATAGTCCCAAATTTCTCTCCCGAATGGTTCACAACTCCACCAACAGAGTAATAGTGTCCCAGATTTCCCACAACCCTTCCAACAATGATCATTATCCTTTCTGGTCATACTGGTCAGTCTGAGAGGTGTGAGGTGGTTCCTAAGTGGAGCTTTAATTTGCATTTATAGAATAATTAATGATTTAGAGAAATTTTTCATATGGCTATAGATTGCTTTGATCTCCTCATCTGTAAATTGCTTTTGCATATCCTTTGACCATTTGTCAATTGGAGAATGGCTTTTTTTGTAAATATGACTCAGTTCTCTATATATTTTAGAAACGAGTCTTTTGTTAGAATCATTAGTTGTAAAGATTGTTTCTCAGTTTACTACATTTCTTTTGATTTTGGTTACAGTTCATCTGTGCAAAAGCTTTTTAATTTAATTGAAATCATCTAGTTTGTTTTTTGCTGATGTACTTCAATTCTTCCTTAGTCATAAACTGCTCCTCTTTCCATATATCTGAAATGTAAACTAGTCCTTGACCTTCCAATTTGCTTATAGTATTGTTTTTTTATATCTAAATCCTCTAACCATTTGGATCTTATCTTGGTAAAGGGTGTGAGGTGTTGGTCTAGTCTAAGTTTCTTACCTATTAACTTCCAATTTTCCCAGCAGTTTTTATCAAAGAGAGAGTTTTTATCCCAATAGCTGGACTCTTTGGGTATATCAAACAGCATATTACTGTAATCATTTCCTGCTGTTGCTCTTAGTCTGTTCCACTGATCTGCCATTCTATTTCTCAGCCAATACCAAACAGTTTTGATGACTGATGCTTTATAATATAATTATAGTTCATGTAGGGCTAAGCCCCCTTCTTTTGTACTTTTTTTCTTTAAATTCCTGCAATTTCTTGATTTTTTATTTCTTTTTACTTCTTTTTTTATGTTTTTGCAAGGCAAATGGAATTAAGTGGTTTGCCCAAGGCCACACAGCTAGGTAATTATTAAGTGTCTGAGACCAGATACGAACCCAGGTACTCCTGACACCAGGACCAGTGCTTCATGAACTGTGCCACCTAGCTACCCCAGACTTTTTATTTCTCCACATGAATTTTTCTAACTCAATAAAGTAATATTTTCGAATTTTGATTGGTAGGGCAATAAACAGGCAGTTTAGTTTTGGTAGAATTGTCATTTTTATTATATTAGCTCTACCTATGCATGAGCATTTGATATTTGCCCATTTATTTAAATCTGATTTAATTTGTGTGAGTAGTGTTTTATAATTATTTTCAAAAAGTTTTTGAGGGTGCGGCAGTAGATAGAGCACCGGCTCTAGAGTCGGGAGTACCTGAGTTCAAATCCAACCTCAGACACTTATAAATTACCTAGCTGTGTCGTCTTGAGCAAGCTACTTAACCCCATTTGCCTTCCAAAAAAAGTTTCTGAGTCTGTCTTGGCAAATAGACTCCCAGGTATTTTATATTGTCTAAGGCTAGTTTGAATGGGATTTCTCTTTCTAGCTCTTCCTGCTGTATCTTGCTAGACATATATAGACAAGTTGAGGATTTATGAGGGTTTATTTTATAACCTGCAACACTGCTAAAATTGCTAATTGTTTCCATTATTTTTTTGGATGATTTCTTGGGATTCTCTAGGTAGACCATCATGTCATCTGCAAAGAGTGAGTGTTTTGTCTCTTCCTTCCCAATTCTAAATCCTTTTATTTCTTTTTTCTTCACTAAATGCTGAAGCTAAAATTTCTAATATGATATTGAATAGTAGTGGTGATAATTGGCACCCTTGTTTCACCCCTGATCTTAATGGGAATACCTCTAGCCTCTCCCCATTGAATATAATACTTTCTGATGGTTTCAGAAAAAAATAATGCTAATTATTCTAAGTCCATTTATTCCTACACTCTCTAGTAGTTTTAACAGGAATTGGTGCTGTATTTTGTCAAAAGGTTTCTCAACATCTTTTGATATGATCATATATTTTCTATCAGGAAAATTTTCCTGGAGAATTTATTTAAAAATGAAGTCTAGGCTTTTTTTCCTGGTAATGTTCTCTCCCAGATCAATTTTCATGTCAGTTGTTTTTCCAATGAGATATTTCACATTTTCCCTCTAGTTTTTCATTTTGGGGGTTTTATTTATTGTTTCTCGATTTCTCGCATAGTCATCGCCTCCCTGGAGCTCCATTCCAAATTTGAAGGTGTCATTTTCTTCAGAACTTTTTATCTCCTTTTCCATCTGATCATTTCTGCTTTTTACGATGATATTATTCTTCTCATTGGCCTTGTGGACTGTTTTTTTCAATTTGATGTTATTTTCTTTGGGATTTTTGTGTATCTCTTTCACCAATTTACTGACTTGGTTTTTATCATTTTCTTGCATCACTCTCTTACTCTTCCCTCCTCTGCCTCCCTTACTTCTTGTTCAAAGTCTTATTTTGAGCTCTTCCATAGCTCTCCTATAACAATTCCTATTTTTACTGGAGGCTTTGGATATAGAAACTTTGATTTGTCATCTTCTTAGTGTATATTTGGACCCTCAATTAAACCAAAGTAATTTGGTCAGATTCTTTTTCTTCTGTTGTTTGCTCATTTTTCCAGCTTATGACCTTATTTTAATGAACTTCCAAAGCTTTCATGAGGTTTTTGGGACACTCCTGTAGGGATTTTAACTCCTTCAAGGTCTTCTGAAGTGTGCTCTGGATGATCACAAGCACTACCCTCTGTCCTAGAGCATAGGCCAGACTGGGCCCTGGATCTTAATATGGGCAAAGCCACGGTGTTCTTCCCAGGTTTAGTAGAGAGAACTCCACAGTCTCTTCAGACCCACTTGATATCACTCCCTACTATCTCCACAGGTTTCTGGGGAGTGGTTGTGCTGAGGGTTCCGCTGAGACCTGAAATGACTTGGGCTCTGAGCTCACTGTGGGGAGGCAGAATTTTCCCACTAACCTTCCATTTTTTCCTTGGTGATCCCTGGGTTGAGAAGTCTAGAAGCCCCTTCAGCTGCCACAAACCCAGGATCCCTGAAGGCTGATCCTTGAAGGTTGAAAATGGTTTGCACTGCGGTGACATGATTGTGGCATGGGTTGCACTGCAGCCCCTTTCAACCTGGGTGAAATAGAACTTTCCTGTGAATTTTCTAAGTTATTTCAGCCTGAAAAATTGTTTCTTTCAGTATTTCTGTGGGTTTCATCATTCTAGAATTTGGTTAGAGTCATAATTTTATGACATTTGGAGTGTTCTGGGAGTAATCTTCTGGGAAGTTCCATGCCACCATCTTGTCTCCTCTCGTCCTAAAGAAACAATATTAAACAACTTCTGAAATCTACTGTTTAATAAACTAAATGACATTAATTTCCTGCATGAGAGCTCACTCTTTGACCAAAAATTGTTGGGAAAACTGGAAAAAAAGTATGGCAAAAACTAGGCATAGACCCTAAACTCATCGCCTAAACTAAATTAAGGTCAAAATAAGTACAGAATTTATACACAAAGGGCAATAACAAATCAAGAAATACTATACCTGTCAGATCTATAGAAAGCGGAGACATTTATGACCAAACAAGAAATAGAATACATTATAAATTGCAAAATGGTTGATTTTGATTTGCAGCAGGAAAAGCAGTTCCATCAAGATCAGAAATAATTGAGTAATAATTTTCACAGCTTGTCATTCTGATAAAGATCTCATTTGTAAAATATATAGAAAATTGAGCCATATTTTAAGGTTATGAGATGTTCCCCAATAGATAAATGATCAAAACTTATGAAGAGGAATTTTTCAAATGAAGAAATTTAAAAATACATAGTTATATTAAAAATGCTCCAAATCCTTGCTGATCACAGAAATACAAATTAAACAACTTAAAAGATACTACCTCACACCCATCAGATTGCCTAAAATGGCAAAAAAGGAAGACAATCTGCGTTGAATAAGTAGTAGGATGATTGGGATTTTAAATGCACCATTGATGGAACTGTGAACTGATCCAACTATTTTGGAGAGAAATATGGAACTATGCCCAAAGAACAATAAAACTTGATCATATCCTTTGATCCAGAAATACTGATAGTAGATTGATATCTAGAAGAAATCATAAAAAATAAGAAAAGTCTTATGATCCAAAATATTCAAAGCATCTCTTTCTGAAGTTGCAAAGAATTGGAAATTGAGAGAAAGTCCACCATTTGGGGGAAAGGCTGAACAAATTATTGTATGTCAGTTCTATTAATTCTATTGTTCTGTAAGAAGCCATGAATGGTTGGATTTTAGTAAAGCATGGAAAGAATTGCAGAAACTTATCTTAATAGCAACATCATAATTTGACCACTTGTGATGGCTATAGATCTTCTTTGTAATCCAGAGAGCAAGAACAACCCTGGAAGACCAATTATGGACAATGAATGCTATCTAGAGGAAGTAAAACAAAAACAAAACAATGCAAAGAAACACATATCAAATCAGAATGAATTCATTCATTTCTAAATATTTATCTGATACTTTTCTTTCCTCCCTCATTAGGTAGGAAAATTATTAATCTGCAAAAATGTTAAACACAAATGAATATGTATATTGTTCATTCACCAGACTATTTTTTTGTTGGGAGGAGGGAGGTAGGAAGGAAATTCTGTAATATAAATAGACATAGAGGGATGCTGAAAAACTTTCATGAGATGTAATTGGAAAGAAAGTAAAATTTCAATTGGAAAAATAATAAAAGCAAAACAAAATATAATTTTTAAAGAACCTGTTGAAAGACTGGTAGATGGCATGGCAGAAACTAGGTATAGATGAACACCTCAATCTTATAGCAAAATAAGATAGAAATAGGTACAGGATTATAAGCTTATGAGAAGAATAAGGGATGGTTTACCTGTCAGACACATGGAAAGCAGAGTATTTATGACTAAAGAAGAAACAGAGAGCATTATAAAACAAATTTAAAAATTTTGAAAAATTTAAATTAAATTTTTTTGCACAAATAAAACACTGCAATCAAGATTTTAAAAGTAATTAGTAAGTTAAGAAACAATTTTTATACCTAGTCTTTGTGATAAAGTATTCATTTCTAAAATATATTGGGAATGGAACCAAATTCATAAAAAAAGAAATCATCATTCCCAATTGATAAATGATTAAAAGATGTGGAAAGACAATTCTCAGATAAAGAAATCAAAGCTTTCTATAGTCATATGAAAAATTTCTCTAAATCACTATTGATTATAGAAATGCAAATTAAAACATTTGTGAGTTACCACCTCACACATTTCATATTGCGCTATATGTAAAAAAAGAAAATAATCAATGTTCAAGGGAATAAGAAAACTTGAAAGCTATTGAACGTATTGTTGGTGGAGTTGTGAATTGATCCAAACTTTCTGGTGACCAATTTGGAATTATACCCCAAAGAAGTTCGGCATACACTTTGATCCAGCAATACCACTCCTTGGTCTTACCAATTGCATGTAAAAACAACTCTAATTTTAAATTCTGAATTCTCTCTTTCTCTCTCTCTCTCTCTCTCTCTCTCTCTCTCTCTCTCTCTCTCTCTCTCTCTCTCTCTCTCTTTCCCTCCTTACTTCACCTCCTTACTGAAAAGGTAAGTAATTTGACATATTTTATATGTTTTGTCAGGGAAAACAACAATTCCATGTGAGTCTTGCTATGAAAGAAAATGGGCAAAAACTAAAGAAAAGAATGAAAGTATCTTCATTGTGTATTCATGTTTCATCAGTTCATTCTCTGGAACTAGACAGTACCTATTTTCAGAATTTTCTTAGATTGCTGAGACTATCTACGTTATGGCCAGCAGATCATCAGTTAGTACAGTGTACCACTGATTCTATTTATTTCACTTTACATTAGTTTATGTAAGTATTTCCAAGATTTCTGAGAAATTCTTGGCTGTTATTCGTTGTAACACACAATAGCATTCCATCTCAATCATATACATTAATTTATTTAGTTATTCCTAAACCAACAGACACTCACTCATTGTCCAATTTTTTTACTACCGCTAAAAAAGTACTATATATTTTTTTGATTTTTATTCCTTTAGGGTACAAACCTAACAGCAGTATTACTAAATCAGAAAGTATATATGATTTTATAGTATATTTCAAATTCTTCTCTAGAGTGACTGAATCAGTATACAATTTCACCAATAGTGTATTAATATTGTTATTTTGCCACATTCCATTTATTTTTTGGGGGATCATATTAGCAAATCTAATAGTTATGTTGTGTTAGCTTTGAGTTGTTTTAATTTGCATTTCTCTAATCAATTATGAGTATTTTTATTTAATTACATATGGCTTTAATTTGTCTGAAATTTTCTGAACTTTACTTATTGAACTTATTTCTATATATTTGACACAGTTCTCTACATAAATTGAGAAATGTGGTGTTTTTATGAGAAAAACTTACTGGCATTTTTTTCTCATTACTGTATTTCCCTCCACCCTGTCCCCCACCTGCCCTGTTTATCCTACACCTTTTCTCCTTTTACCTTGTCCACCTTCAAAATTGTTCTCCTTCCTATGTTATCCCCCCAAGTCTAACCTCCCTCTGTTTGTCTTATTTGGTTCCTCTGAATGTCTACTTATTAGAAATACTGTGGAAGAAATTTTTGGTCAAAGATTAAATTAAATGACCTCTGAGTACTTTTCTAAATCTAAGGTGCTTGAACTGTTCTTTATATTTTCTTCAGTTTCACACATTTTAGTAAGTCTACTGCTTACTGAATGCATTTGGGAGGTGAGAGACAGAGAAGAAAAAAAACATAATTCCATGCTTATTAATTTAGGAAACAAGGCAAATTATGGTTTTATGAAATAATATTGGTTAGTAGCAATAGTAGGCTTTGAGGTAAAAATAAACTATTTCAATATATTAAGATTAAAGTTCTAGTTGAATATTAGGAAAGAGGTGTTAAATATTTGAAAAAGAGGTTGGATAATTGGGAAAAAAATGTCTTTCCTACAGATAAAGATTTGACAGTCATTTCAATTAAAAGTATGACACAGACCAACATCTCATATCTTATACCAAAATAAGGTCAAAATGGGTACAAGTTTTGGATATAAAGGATTAAATTATAAGCCAAAGAGGAAACTATGGAAAGGTTTTCACATCAGATCTATGGAAATAGAAGCAGTTTATGACAAAAGAATAAATGGAAAAAATGGTAAAAAAAAACCCACTATTATTTTGATTATATTAAACAATTTTTTTCACAATTAAACCATTGTCATAAAATTAAAAGGAATGTAGCAAATTGAAAAACAACTTTTGCAACTAGTATTTCTGAGAAAGGATTCATTTCTTTTTTTATGAAAGATTTTATTTAAGTTGAGTTTTACAAATTTTCCCCAAATCTTACTTCCCTCCCACCCCACAGAAAGTAATTTGTCAGTCTTTACTTTGTTTCCATGTTGTACATTGATCCAAATTAAGTGTGATGAGCAAGAAATAATATCCTTAAGGAAGAAACAAAAAATATAAGAGATAAAAAGATCAGGCAATAAGATATTTCTTTTTTTCTAAATTAAAGGGAAAAATCCTTGAACTTTGTTCAAATTCTATGGTTCTTTATCTCGATACAGGTGGTATTCTCCATTGCAGACAGCCTAAAATTGTCCCTGATTATTGCACTGATGGAGAGCAAGTCCATCAAGGTTGACCATGTTGCTGTTAGGGTGTACAGTGTTTTTCTGATTCTTCTCATCTTGCTCAGCATCAGTTCATGCAAATCCTTCCAGGCTTCCCTGAATTACGGTCCCTTCTGGTTACTAATAGAACAATAGTGTTCCATGACATACATATACCACAGTTTGCTAAGCCCTTCCCCAATTGAAGCACATTTACTTGATTTCCAATTCTTTGCCACCACAAACAGGACTGCTATGAATATTTTTGTACAAGTGATATTTTTATCCTTTTTATCAGCTCTTCAAGGTATAGACACAGTAGTGGTATTGATGGATCAAAGGGTATGTACACTTTTTTTGCCCTTTGGGCATAGTTCCAAATTTCTCTCCAGAAAGGTTGAATGAGTTCACAGCTCTACCAACAGTGTAATTGTGTCCCAGATTTCCCACAAACCTTCTAACAATGATCATTATTCTTTCTGGTCATATTGAAAAGTCTGAGTCCACTGGTTCACTGGTACCTCAGAGAGGCTTTAATTTGCATTTCGCTTATAATTAATGTTTTAGAGTAATTTTTCATATAACTATCGATTGTATTGATCTTGTCATCTTTAAATTGCCTTTGCATATCCTTTGACAATTTTCCAATTGGGGAATGGCTTTTTAAAAAAAGTATGATTCAGTTCTCTGTATATTTTAGAAATGAGTCTTTTATCAGAAACATTAGCTGTAAAGATTGTTTTCCAGTACATTTCTTTTAAATCCATTTTACAATGATTTTGTCTGTGAAAAGCTTTTTAATTTAATGTAATTGAAATCATATAGTTAGATTTTAGTGATGTTCTCCATCTCTTGCTTAGTCATAAACTGCTTCCCTTTCCATAGATCTGACTGGTAAACTAGACCTTGATCTTCTAATTTGCTTATAGTATTGTTTTTTATGTCTAAATCTTGTATCCATTTGGATCTTACTTTGGTAACGGGTGTGAGCTATTGATCTAATCTAAGTTTTTTCAATACTAACTTTCAATTTTTCCCAGCAGTTTTTATCAAAGAGAGAGTTTTTACTACTAACCAATAGGTGGACTCTTTGGGTTTATGAAACAGCAGATTACTATAATCGTTTCCTGATATTGCACCTAGTCTATTCCACTGGTCCACCACTCTATTTCTTAGCCAATACCAAACAGTTTTGATGACCGATACTTTATAATAAAATTTTAGATCGGGTAGGGCTAAGCCACCTTCTTTTGCATTTTTTTCATTAAATTCCTGGAAATTCTTGATGTTTTATTTCTCCACATGAATTTACTTACAACTTTTTCTACTTCATTAAGGTAATATTTTGGAATTTTGCTTAGTAGGGCACTAAACATGTAGTTTAGTTTTGGTAGAATTGTCATTTTTATTATATTAGCTCTACCTATCCAGGATCATTTGATATTTGCCCAGTTATTTAAATCTGACTTAATATGTGTGATTAGTGTTTTATAATTGTTTTCAAAAAGTTTCTGAGTCTGCCCTTGGCAAATAGACTCCCAGGTATTTTATATTGTCTGAGGTTACTTTGAATAGGATTTCTCTTTCTAGCTCTTCCTGCTGTAACTTGCTAGACATATACAGAAAAGTTGAGAATTTATGAGAGTTTAGTTTATATCCTGCAACTTTGCTAAAATTGCTATTAGTTTCTAGTAGTTTTTTGGATTATTTCTTGGGATTCTTTATGTAGACCATCATATCATTTGCAAAGAATTTTGACTCTTCCTTCCCAATTCTAATTCCTTCAATTTCTTTTTCTTCTCTAATTGCTGAAGCTAGCATTTCTGATATGATATTGAATAGTAGTGGGGATAATAGGCACCCCTGTTTCACTCCAATCTAACTGGGAATGCCTCTAGCCTCTCCCAATTGAATAAACTGCTTGTTGATGGTTTCATATAGATACTGCTAATTATTTTAAGAGGCAGTCAATTTATTATTATTATATTATATTATATCATATTATTATTATACAATCTCTAGCGTTTTAGTAGGAATGGGTTCTGTATTTTCTGAAAAGCTTTTGCAACATCTTTTGATATGATCATATAATTTCTGATAGGCTACTTGTTGATATAATTGATTATTGACAGTTTTCTTAATATTGAACCAACTCCACATTCCTGGGATAAATCCTACTTGATCATAATGTATTATCCTAGTGATAATTTGTTGTAATCATTTTGCTAAGATTTTATTTAAGATTCTTGCATCTCTCTTCATCAGGGAGATAGGTCTATAATTTTCTTTCTCTGTTTTAACTCTCCCTGGTTTAGGTATCAGCAACATATTGGTTTCATAGAAAGAGTTAGGCAGAGTGCCATCTTCCTCTTTTTTTCCCCAAAGAGTTTAAATAGAATTGGAACCAATTGTTTCTTAAATGTTTGATGGAATTTAATTGTTAATCCATCAGGTCCTGGAGATTTTTTCTTAGGTTGTTCAATGATGGCTTGTTGAATTTCTTTTTCTTAGATAGAGTTGTTATTGTATGTAATCTCCTCTTCCTTTAACCTGGGCAACTTAGACTTTTGTAAATATTTATCCATTTTCCTTAGATTGTCAAATTTATTGGCAAAGAATTTAGCAAAATAATTTTGAATTATCATTTTAATTTCCTCCTCCTTGGTGGTGAGTTCACCTTTTTCATTTATGCTACTAGCAACTTGTTTTTCTTCTATCTTTTTTAAATCAAATTGACCAGTGATTTATCAATTTTATTGTTTTGTTCTCACAAAACCAACTTTTGGTTTTATTTGTTTATTCAATATTTTTTGCTTTCCATTTTATTAATTCTACTTTAATTTTTAGAATTTCTAATTTGGTATTTAATTGGGGGTTTTTAATTTGATCTTTTTCTACTATTTTTAGTTGCATATTTAGTTCAATGATTTCCTCTTCCTCTAATTTATTCATGTAAGCAATTAAAGAAGTAATATATCCCCTGCCAGCCACTTTGGGTGAATTAATTCTTTCTATAATTTGTATTTTTGGTCTACTCATTCTTTAAAATGAGGTTATTCAGTTTCCAATTAATTCTGGCTCTGTATCTCCTTGGCCCAATATTGCATATAACTTTTATTGCATTGTGATCTGAGAAAGCTGTAGTCACTATTTCTGCCTTTCTTTTTGCAGCTCATCATTAGGTTTTTATATCCTAGTACATGGTCAATTTTTGTATTAGTGCCATGTGCTACAGAGAAAAGGTATATTCCTTTCGATCCCCATTCCATTTCCTCCATAAGTCTACCATATCTAGTTTTTCTAACAATTTTTTTTTACCTCCTTAACTTTTTTCTTGTTTATTTCATGATTCGATTTATCCAGATCTGAGAGTGGGAGTTTGAGGTCTTGCACTAGTAGAGTTTTGCTGCCCATGTCTTCCTGTAGTTCTTTCAGCTTCTCCTCTGAGAATTTGTATCCTATATAATTGGGTGCACATATAGTCAGTATTGAAATAACTTTCTTTTCTATGGTACCTTTTAGGAGGATAAAGTTTCCTTCCTTATCTCTTTTAATCCTATCCATTGCTGCAGCTGCTCTGTCTGAGATAAGATTTGCTACCCCTGCCTTTTTACACTTCAGCTGAAGCAAAATACATTTTGCTCCAACCTTTTACCTTTACCCTATATGTATCTTTCTGGTTCAAATGAGTTTCTTGTAAGCAGTATATTGTAGGATTCTGGATTTTAATCCACTCTGCTATCTGCTTACATTTTAAGGGAGAGTTAATCCCATTCACATTCAAAGTTATGATTACTAATTCTTTGTTGACCTCCATGTTATCTTCCCTCTGTTCATATTTCCCCCCTTTCCCCCCTTATCTGTATTCCTCAGTATTTTGTTTCTGAATACCACCCCCTTCAGTGTATTTTCCCCTCCTCTATCCACCCATTCCCCATTCTTTCCCATTTACCTTTTTCCCTTTTCCCATCTTTTCATTTTGTTAGTTCCCCTTATTTTTCCCCTCCCCCTTTCTCCATCCCCCTTCCCTTTTTCATTTCTGAAGTATATTGAGAACTGAATCAAATTTGTAAAAAAAAAGTAATTTTCCAAAAGATAAATGGTCAAAGGATATAGAAAGACAAGTCTCAGACAATGAAATCAAAGGTATCTGTGGTTATATTTACAGATTAGAGAAATATAAATTAAAGCATCTCTGAGGTACCACCTCACACCTCTTAGATTGACCAACAGGTCTAGAAAGGACAATGATAATTCTTCAAGGGAATGTGGGAAATCTGTGACACTGTTGTGTGATTGCTAGAGTTGTGAACTGATCCAAAGTTTTCTGAAGAGCAATTTGGAATATGCCCAAAGGACAATAAAAATGTGCGTACGCTTTTATCCAGCAATACCAATGGGTGTGTATCTTGTGCAGGTCATGAAAAAGGGTAAAAATCCATCATACACAAAAGTATTCAAAACAGCTCTTTTTCATAATGGCAAAGAAGTGGAAATTGAGGAAATGCCCAACCATTGGGAAATGGCTGAACAAATTGTGGTATATGAATGTTATGGAACATTATTGTTCTGTAAGAAGTCATGAGAGATGTGGGTGGTGTAGTGGCATAGTGGATAAAGCACCAGCACTGGAGTCAGGATTACCTGGGTTCAAATCTGTTCTCAGACCCTTAATAATTACCTAGCTCTGTGGCTCTGAGCAAGCCACTTAACCCCATTTGCCTTGCAAAAACCTAAAAAAAAGAAGTCATGTCCTTGCCGGTTGTACCTCCCCTAGGATTTTGTTTCATCCCACACCAACATACTTATCATAGATGAGGAAATAACCATAATGATGGCTAGCATGTCTATAACATCAACTCTGCTAAGAACTTTACAGAGATCATCTTATTTGATCCTCACAACAACCCTGGGAGCGAGATGCTCTTTTTCTTATTTACAGTTGAGGAAACTGAGGCATAAGGATTAAGTGACCTTCCCAGGGTCACATAGCCAGTAAGTGTCTGAGGCCAGATTTGAACCCAGGTTTCTTAATGCCAGGTCCAGTGACACTTAGGTAGGTATTACACAATAAAGGGATCATTGCATGACGAGGAAAAAAAAGTCATGACAGATGGGACTTCAGAAAAGCATGAATTGATGATGAGTGTGATGAGCAGAACCAGAAGAATTTTCTGCATACTATCAACATGGTATGATGATTATGTAGTTGTGTTCATTTCAGTAGCACAGTAATCACAGACAATATTAAAGGATTTTTGATGGAAGATGTTATCCATATCCAGAGAAGGAGCTGTGGAGTCCACATGAATTCCAAATCTTATTATCTTCAGCTTTTAGAAGTTTACTTAATATAATATTATTTTCCCCAATGTTTGCTTTCTTCGTTTTGGATCTGATTCTGCTCTCACAACATCTTAGATCTATGTTTATCATAGTTACAAAAGTAAAGACTATATCAGATTTCTTTCTGTGGAATGGAAGAGGGAATGGAGGGAGGGAGAAAAATTGTAAAACTCAAAACTTTGCAAAAAATGAGTAGTAAAAACTAACATTGTGTATAGTTTTAAAAACAACTAAGATATTTACTTAAAAGAAGATTTTTTAAAAAGCATGTCAGAGAATGAAATTGCCAATAAAGAAAATGAAGAGACTGAAGGAGTCAAGGACAAAGACTTGAGTATAACCATATCAGAAGCTTGTGATAGAGAAGTATATATATATATATATATATATATATATATATATATATATATATATATATATATATATATATTCTTAGAGGAAAGGAAGTGATTGACAATGGCAAAAGAACAAAAGAATCAGCTTTGGCAGAAACTTGGATGAGACCAACACCTCACACCCTATACCAATATAAGATCAAAATAGATACAGGATCTAGATATTAAAAAACAATACTATAAGCAAGCTAAGAGAATAAGGAACAGTTTACCTATCAGATCTATGGAAAGGCAAGCAGTTTATGACCAAGAAAAATATGTAAAACACTATTAAAAATAAACTAGATAATTTTGATTACATTAAATTAAAATGCTTTTTCATGGACAAAATCACTGTAAAAAAGATAAAAAGAAATGTAATAAATTGGGAAACAATTTTTAGAACCAGTATTTCTGACAAAGGACTCATTTCTAAAATATACAAAGAACTGAGTCAATTTTTTTAAAAAAGGCAAGTCATTCCCGAATTAACAAATGGTCAAAAGATATGCAAAAGCAATTTACAGTTGAGGAAATCAAAGTGATCCATAGTCATATGAAAAATTGCTCTAAATCACTAATTATTAGTGAAATGCAAATAAAAGGATCTCTGAGGTACCACCTCACACCTCTCAGACTGGTCAATATGACCAGAAAGGACAATGATCAATGTTGGAAGGGATGTGGGAAATCTGGGACACTAATACATTGTTGGTGGAGCTAAGTACTTGTTGAACCTTTCTTGAGAGCAATTTGGAATTATGCTCAAAAGTCAACAAAAATGTGCATAACCATTGATCAAGCAATACCACTACTGGGTCTATATCCTGAAGAGATTATGAAAAAGGGTAAAAACATTACCTGTACAGAAATATTCATAGCAGCTCTGTTTGTGACAGCAAAGAATTGAAAATTGAGTGAATGACCATCAATTGAGGAATGGCTTAATAAACTGTGTCATATTCCCAGGAGGGATGGGTATTTAGGGAAGCCTAGAAGGATTTGAATGACTGATGCTGAGTGAGATGAGCAGATCCAGAACATTGTGATAATCAACCTTAATGGACTTGCTCATACCAACAGGGCAACAATCAGTTCACAATTTTAGGGTGTCTGCCATGGAAATTTCCATGTGTATCCTGAGAAAGAATTGTAGAGTTTCAACAAAGATTAAAGACTATTACCTCTAATTAAAAAAAAAAAGTTATCTTATGTAATTCTGCTATACCTCATACTTTATTTTTCTTCCTTAAGGATATAATTTTTCTCTCATCACATTCAACTTAGATCAATGCATACCATAGAAAACATATAAAGTCTAACTGACTGTCTTCTGTGGGGGCTGAGAGGCAGGAAGCATGATTAGAGGAAAATTTAAAGTTCAAAATAAATAAAATCTTTCCAAAAAGAAGAATCACCTTTGTAGTCTAGAAGATCTAAATACAAATCTTAAATTAAATGACTCTAGTTGATGGCTGGATAAAAAAGATAAAGGGGTGGCTAGGTGGCAAAGTGGATAGAGCACCAGGAGTCAAGAGTACCTGAGTTCAAATACAGTCTCAGATACTTTATAATTACCTAGCTCTGTGGCCTTGGGGAAGCCACTTAACCCTAAAAAATATAAAGAAGTAAATGAATAAATAAATCCATAAATAAATAAATTACTTAGAGACAAGTCTGGAAGGACCTTGGTTAACTATTTCATTCCTTTCATTTTAGAGCTATGATAAGTGAGATTAAGGTTACTTAAGTCATGAAGTTTGACAATGTCTGCCAGGACTAAATCCTGGTACTCAGAGTACCAGTTCCTTTCATAATACTATACTTCATACAAAAGTATCAATGACTAAGATTTTCCTCTTTGTTATCTTACTAATTTTGCCTAGTAGAATTCCTGACATTTTTTAATGCTCAGCTCATGAGAGTAGCTAGGTGGTGCAGTGGATAGAGCACTGGCCCTGGAATCAGGAGGACCTGAGTTGAGAAGCTGTTTCAATCTGTTTCTTTATGGGTTCTGTCACTTAAGGGTCTATAAGAGCTTTATCAAAAGTTGATTCACGTAACCTTTCAGGAGTTTCCTGGTTTTCTGCTGCTCTCTTGACCTCTCTTAGAAAGTTGGGAGGAATTTCTATTTGAACTGTAACTTTGTTCTGAAACAAAAGTGGAATTTCAGTTGTAAACAATTAAAGGATTGAGTCAAAGTGCAAAATCCTTTACTATGGGAGTACTCAAAATATCAAAAGATCAGAAAGAGATGTGAAAAGAGTTTAAAAGCATTTTCCCACTGATTATCTGAGATTAGCAATACTATATCACATTCTCCTGGCACTTCAAAAGCTGATCAATTCAGAGATGCTGAATGTATATGAATTGCAATAAACCAAAAAACAGCTGAGATATGATAAGTGGACTGTTTTGCAAGTGGGATCTGGTTTATTTTCAGGACATTTCCATATATTATGCCACAGGAGGAAAAGATGCTTAAAATCAGCAATACTGGGGAGCAAAACCACACAAATTTAAACTGTAATGGAAGAGGTAAATATAAAAATGCAAAAAATTAATCTTTAGAGGACTAATATTCTAGTCAAAATCTAATAGAATAATTTTGACAGGCAGCATCCTCTTATATTATGATTTTATTGCATCATGCTGTTTTTCTATTCATCTTCTTAGTCTTTCCATCCCTCCTTATGTGTTTCTCCTGCCCCACTCTTTTGAGTGCAGCTCCAATGGTATATTTCTCATGAGAATTCAATTACCTGAAGAGATAGATGCTTTTAAATGGCAATGCAAGAATAATTTTTCTTACAAGTTGATTCCAAAGTTGATACTTGATTCTAGGTGTAATGCTGTCAGGAGAATATCGTTGTAAACAAACTGTGAAACTGTGAAAAATGTCATCTAATAATGAGATAAAATAGATGATACATCAAGTCAATCTTGTTCTTACTGAATGCTTCATTTAATTGACACCATTTTATTGAATTTTTAATAAGGATGAAATGAGATTTTAATGCAATCTCATTAATTTTAGGTATAATAATCTCATTAATTTTAGCTATAATAATGTTAATACATATTAATTTACATTAATACATATTAATGTATCAACTTATGAATTCTTACCATTTGATTTGCTTTGTATGTAGCTATTTTAGACATCAACAGTGTGGTGTAGTGAAGAGATATAGAGCTAGTTTTGACTTGAGATCTGATTCAGATTGTGTCTCTGAACCATACTGATTATGTGACTCTCATTTATCAGGATATATAATACTTATACTAATTGTCATGAGAGATAGATGATATAATTACAAATAGTGATTCAATTAGTGACTTGCCCAAAATCATAATAAATGTCTGATACTGGTTTTATGCAGGCCTTAGTACTCATATCCATTGATATGCCTAGCAATATCAAAGTGGAACAAAATAGCTCTACAGATGTTTGTCTAAGGATTTTTCATGTGGATACTTCTGTGTACAAACCAGGAAGCAATTATAGCAACTAAAGAGAATATGATATTTCGAGATTTCTAGAGGTTGAACTGTTAAGACTTTGTTAAAGAAGTAGGTTTACTGAGATTTTTACTTCATATCCATAAAAAAACAGAACAGAACCAGTTACGTCATGAGACAGACAACACTTGTACAAGGAGTATCAATGGTGTTTATTTCCTAGAGTTTCTAGGGTTCCCAAAATATGTGTATAATAAAATCAGAACTGGATTGAATCTAAAGATCTTCTCTAATTGGCAAACACATACTAAGGTACATTTGAGGCCCACAGTGTTCTTGAGTTCCACTGCAGGATATTGTTTGACTTAGAATTCTCTTGGAAGGTTTGATTGATCTTAAAATTTTTTTGGACTACATTAAATGTTTCTTATAATCCCTCCTCACCCAAGAAAAGATATATAACTCCAAGAGGGGTCCAGGACCTATCTTGTCCATATGAAAATATGATCATATAATAGCAATCAGAATTATAAGGAATATTTAAATGTAGTTTTGACTGGGATTAAGGGATGAGTAAAGGAGTCTTGCAAGTTGAAGGGCAAGGAGGATCTTATGTAGATATTCTACACTGTTGGTGTCCTTAACAAATCTACATAATGAACCATCACACTATTGAACAAAAATGGTATGTCTTCTCAGAAGAACCATGGAATCGACTTCCAGCCAAGATGGTGACTACAAAACAAGCAGAGTTCTAAAGTCTCCCTATCTTTCCTTATAAATAATAAGAAGGGGTGGCTAGGTGGTGCAGTAGATAGAGTACTGGCCCAGGAGTTAGGAGTACCTGAGTTCAAATCTGGCCTCCTCAGGCACTTAATAATTACCTAGTTATGTGGTCTTGGGCAAGTGACTTGACCCCATTTTCCTTGCCAAAAAAACCCTAAAAAAATAAATAATAAGAAAGAAACCTCTTAATAGAGATCCAATTGACAAAACCTTTAAAGAAAACCCAGGAGAAGAACATCCATTTCAGGATCTGTCTTCTGAGATCTTGGGTGAGTCTGGGCATAAAGGGTAGATTCTGTCAGGACCACAAAACTGGTGAGAACTTGGGTGCCTGGATCAGCCATGGATTAGTCTGATTAGCCATGGAGCTGGAGCCTGGGAGCCTGAGGGCCTGAGAACCAGACTTTCTTGATCAGCAGTGGGGCCTGTTCGACCACTGGGGCTTGGGTCAAGTAGAGAGAAGAGGCAGCTGGAAGACCTGGAGGGAGAGTTCCTGAGCAAGAGAGTTGCAGAGATGATTCCTGAGCCACTCTGGTGGGGAGGAACTCAGAGTCCAAACCTTCACTTCAGCTGAAGCCTCTTCCCTGAACAAACACAATTACAGAATACCTCTGTCCTAGACTAAGGCCAAGCAACAGAGAGAAACATATAGAGTAAAGGTAAAAGGTTGGAGCAAAATATATTTTGCTTCAGCAGAAGTGAAAAAAGCAGGGTTAACCATCCTTATCTCAGACAAAGCAGCTGCAAAAATTGGTAATGGTAAAAGATATAAGGAAGGAAACTACATCCTCCTGAAAGTACCATAGACAAGAAAGTGATTTTAATTTTGAATATGTATCCAGCCAATGGGATAGCACCAAATTCTTAGAGGAGAAGCTGAAAGAACTACAGGAAGACATAGACAGAAAAACTCTGCTAATGGGAGAACTCAACCTCTTGCTCTCAGATCTAGACAAATTGTATCATAAAATAAACAAGAAAGAAGTTAAGGAAGCAAATAGATTGTTAGAAAACCTAGATATGATAGAATTATGGAAGAAATTGAAAGGGGATAAAAAGGAATATACCTTTTTTTTCTGCAGTACATGGCACTAACACAAAAATGGACCCTGTACTAGGACATAATAATCAATTGCAGAAAGGAAGAAAGAGTGAGTACATCTTTCTCAGATCATAATGCAATAAAAATCATATGCAATATTGGGCCAGGGAGATATACACCCAGAACTAATTGGAAACTTAATAACCTCATTTTAAAAATGAGTGGGTCAAACAACAAATTATAGAAAGAAAGAAATATTTTATCTTAGATAATCACAATGATGTAACAACATGCCAAAACCTATGTGATTCACTCAAAGAGGTTACCAGGGGATATATTATATCTTTACATGCTTATATGAATAAATTAGAGAAAGAGTAAATTAATGAACTAATTATGCAAGCATACAAATTAGACAAAGAAAAATTAAAAATATCCAATTAAATACCAAATTATAAATTCTAAAAATTAAAGGAGGAAATTAATAAAAGCAAAAGCAAAAAAACCACTATTGAATTAATAAATAAAACCAAGAGGTGATTTTATGAAAAAGTCAATAACATCGATAAACTTCTGGTCAATTTGATTAAAAAACAAAGAGGAAAACCAAATTGCTAGTATCATAAATGAAAAAGGTGAACTCATCACCAAAAAGGAAGAAATTAAAGTAATGATTCAGAATTATTTCACCCAACTCTATGCCAATAAATTTGACCATATAAGTGAAATGAATGAATATTTACAAAAATATAAATTGCCCAGGTTAAATGAAGAGAAGATTAAATATCTAAACAACCCTATCTCAGGAAAAAAAATTCAACAAGTAACAACTGAACTCCCTAAGAACTAATGACGAGGGCCTGATGGATTCACAAGAGATTTCTGTCAAACATTTAAGGAACAATTGGTCAAAATTCTATATAAACTCTTTGGAACAATAGGGAAAGATGGAACTTTGCCTAACTCTTTCTATGACACCAATATGGTGCAGATAGCTAAACCAGGAAGAGTTAAAATGGAGAAAGAAAGTTATAGACCTATCTCCCTAATGAATATAGATGCAAAATTCTTAAATAAAATCTTAGCAAAATGATTACAAGTTATCACTAGGATAATACATTATGATCACGTAGGATTTATCCCTCTAATGCAGCGTTGATTTAATAGTAGGTAAACTGCTAATATAATTAATTATATCAACAACAAAACTATCAGAAATTATGATTTTACCAATAGATGCTGAAGAAACTTTTTAAAAAATACAGCACCTATTCCTACTAAAAACACTAGAGAGTGTAGGAAAGAATGGATTGTTCCTTAGAAAAATAAGTAGTATCTATCTGAACCCATCAATAAGCATTATATTGAATGGGGAAAGGCTAGAGGCATTCCCAATACGATCAGGGGTAAAACAAGGATGCCCACTATTACCAGTACTATTCAATATTGTATTAGAAATGTTAGCTTTAGCAATAAGAAGAAAATTGAAGGATTTAGCATTAGGAAGGAAGAGATAAAACTCTCACTCTTTGCAGATGACATGATGGTCTACTAAGAGAATCCCAAGAAAACATCCAAAAAGCCACTGGAAACAATTAGCAACTTTAGCAAAGTTGCAGGTTATAAAATTAACTCTCATTAATCGTCAACTTTTCTATATATGATTATCAAGTTACAGCAGAAAGAGATATAAAGAGAAATCCCATTCAAAGAAACCTTAAACAATGTAAAATACCTTGGAGTCTACCTGCTAAGGCAGACTCAGAAACTTTTTTAAAGCAATTACAAAACACTTCTCATACAAATAAAATCAGATTTAAATAACTGGGCAAACATCAACTGCTCATGGATAGTTTGAGATAATATAATAAAAATGACAATTCTACCAAAACTAAACTACATGTTTAGAGCCCTACAAATGAAAATTCCAAAGAAGAGGTAAGTAAATTCATATGGAGAAATAAAAAATCAAGAATTTCCTGGGATTCAATGAAAAAAAGTGCAAATGAAGGTGGCTTACCCTACCAGAACTAAAATTATATTATAAAACATCAATCATCAAAACCATCTGGTATTCTCTATGAAATAGAGTGGTGGGCCAGTGGAACAGACTAGGTACAATAGCAGGGAATGATTACAGTAATCTGCTGTTTGATAAACCCAACGAGTCCATCTATTGGGATAAAAACTCTCTCTTTGATAAAAATTGCTGGAAAAATTGGAAGTTAGTATGGAATAAAGTTATATTAGACCAACACCTCATTCCCTATACCAAGATAAGGCCCAAATGGATAAAAGATTTAGACATAAAAAGCAATATTATAAGCAAATCAGAAGATCAAGGACTAGTTTACCTGTTGGATCTATGGAAAGGGAAGCAGTTTATGACTAAGGAAGAGATGGAGAAAATCACTAAAAACAAACTAGATGATTTTGATTATATTAAATTTAAAAGTGTTTGCACAGTCAAAATCAATGTAACCAAGATCAAAACAAATGTAGTAAACTAGGAAACATTTTTTGCAACTAGTATTTCTGACAAAGTACTCATTTCTAAAATATACAGAGAACTGAGACAACTTTTTTAAGAAGCCATTCCCCAATTGACAAATGGTCAAAGGATATGCAAAGGCAATTTACAGATGAGGAGATCAAAGCAATCCAAAGCCATATGAAAAAATGCTCTAAATCATTAATTATTAGAGAAATGCAAATTAAAGCTTCTCTGAGGTGCCACCTCACACCTCTCAGATTGGCCAGTATGACCAGGAAGGATAATGATCATTGTTGGAAGGGATGTGGGAAATATGGGACACTAATACATTGTTGGTGGAGCTGTAAAGTCATCCAACATTTCTGGAGAGCAGTCTGGATCTATGCCCAAAGGAAAACAAAAATATACATACCCTTTGATCCAGCAATACCTCTACTGAGCCTATACCTTGAAGAGATGATGAAAAAGGGTAAAAACATCACTTGTACACAGATATTCATAGCAGCCCTATTTGTGGTGGCAAAGAATTGGAAATCAAGTAAATGGAGAGTGGCTTAGGCAACTTTGGTATATGTATATCATGGAATACTATTGCTGTATTAGAAACCAGGAGGGATGGAAATTCAGGGACACCTGGAGGGTTTTGCCTGAACTGATGCTGAGCAAGATGAACAGAACCAGAAAACCATTGTACATCCTAACAGAAACATGGGGGTGATGATCTACCTTGATGTACTTGCTAATTCCATCAGCGCAACAATCAGGAGCAATTTTGGACTGTCTATAATGGAGAATACCATCTGTATACAGAAAAAGGACTGTGGAATCTGAACAATGACCAAGAACTATTACCTTTAATAAAAAAAAATAACTGATATCTTAATTGTCTTATCTTGATATCTCTTTGCTTTAAATTTCTTCCTTGAAAATGTAATTTCTCTCTCATTGCATTCAATTTGGATCAATGTATACCTTTGAAACCATGTAAAGACACACAAATTGCCTTCTGTGGGGGGTGGGAGGATAGAAGGAAGATTAAGTGAAAAATTGTAAAACTCAAAATAAATAAAATCTTTTAAAGATCAGAAAGAAAGAATCATGGAATCTCAGAACTGTAGGCCTCTGCAGAGATCATGTCCCTTAGCAGAAATCTACTCTAAAAATACAAGACATGGGGGCAGCTAGGTGATACAGTGAATAGAGCACCAGTCCTGGAGTCAGGAGGACCTGACTTCAAATCTGACCTGAGACTCTTAATTGCCTAGCTGCATGACCTGTGGTTTAACTTAACCCTATTGCCTTAAATAAAAGAAAAAGAAAAGAAAAAAAAATACAAGACAAGTAATTATATAGAAGATATAATATTTGCAAGAAAACACAGCATAGTTCCTGACACAAAGTAGTTGCTATATAAATGCTCATTATTATTTTAGTTAGCATTATTATTGTCATCATTCTTAGAAAGGAATGATAGTGATAGAAAAATTGCATATTTTGTTGTTCATTTATAGAGATATCATAAATTTCCCTCTGTATATTCTATTGCTAGATGCATCTACTTCTACTCTCTGTATACAGTGGAGGAGAGGGCAAGAAGTTGGATAGAGAAAGAGGACTTCCCAAAATCTCACAGTATTTAAATTTTTAGATAGCTCTCTGACATTTGTGGGGACCTAGAAACCTGAGCATTTTACAAGACAGCTAGGTTTGCTATTTGAGTGGCAGATGGCATACTTGCCTCACTTTTTCAAAAACAATATGCTATTTTCAGTGTTTATTATTGCAGAACATACACCATTCATGCTAAGGCACATATTATCTCAGTAACCATAATCCTAATATCATATGTTGGAAGGTCTTCAGGTGATAAGAAAATTATTACTAAGATAACATCAACCGACAATGAAAGAAAATTCTTTTTAGCTTCCCTACTCATATCCTTTCTATCTCTGTAGGAACCTAGAAGGAAGGAACCATATTTTTGATAGAGAAGTAACTTATTAGATATATTGTTATGAAAAAGGATCGTAAATGTTCTAAGTTAATGAAATGGGAATAGGTGTATCAACTATTTTCCAGGATTCTTGTGAATATTTCATGAGATATATATGTAACCTATTTTGTAACCCTCAGCATGCTTTATTTAGACTATCATTATTAGTGGGACATGGCAGAGATTTTACTCCTGGTTTTTGATAAAAGACTTAAAGCTGAAAAACAGACTTAGACATCACTAAGTCCAATCCCTTTATTTTACAGATAAGATATCTAAAATTAAATTGACTTGTCCAAGGTCATATTGATTTTAGATGCAAGATCCAAGCTCACTTACCAATTTGAAAATTCAAGTGCCTTTTTAGGTGTTGATGAATAATTATCAAAAAACTTCAAGTCAGAGTTGCTTTAAGGCATTTTCATTTATGTTTCCGTGAATTTGAAGGGGACATTAATTTCCTGATTCTTCATTTTTTGATTTATAATTCAATAAAGAAGGTTGGACCTAAATTCTCAAGATTATCATTAATGAGAAAAAATGGTATTTTATATTACAGCGATTTCTTCTATGTGGAAATGTCACTTAGAAAAAAAAAACAATTTCTTTCAACTTTGCCATAAATGTTCACTCCCAAAATAAAGGAAATTGACAGATAAAATAAAAATAATATAGAGTCTGAAAGCAAATACAGAGTTGTGACTTCCCTTATCTAATTTTTTCAGATAATGTATAAAAAAATCAAATTGCACATTGATTGATTAACAATGCATTCCTGACTTTATTTTTCTAAATGTGTTAATATATTTAGAAAATATTTTAAAAGCTATAAAATATTTTTATATTACTTCTGAAAAAAAGACTTTCCTTTTCAATATATTTATCCCAGTCCTAATATTTCATGCTTCCAGTTTTTCTACTAATTGAAAAAAGTAAAGAGGGATTAGGGACCTAGCTTGAAATATACAATACTTGCAGTGTGCTTGTATGTATGTGAGACATAAAATATCTCACACACTTGCATATATGTATATATATATATATATATATACATGCATATATACATATAAGCAAATATATGCATTTAGTTATTAAAGTGTAAAATATCCTTTCCACTTTTGATTCCTAAATCTAAAACTGTAATTCTAAGTCTCATTTTCTGCTTCTAAGTTTCTTGCTGACTACAATCCATGTTCACTTGACTATTTAACTAAATCCTGAACATTTTTCCTATCTTTTCCCCTTTCTCAATTTTCTCTTCATCTTTTTGGTGACATGGCATTCAACTTTTTAATTATCTTTGCCTTGTTCCTTAATTTTAATTTGGCTAGATTGTCCATTTAGATTCTTGCCACTAAACCATACATCATATTCCATTATAAAAATGAATAGTAGTGCTTCACATTTCTACAATTGTAAAAATTTCTGGATATGGCCTTAGTTCACATCTAGGATAAGACCTTACAATTACAGATCATAAAACCTAAAGGGAGTTACACTTTAACTGTGGTCATGCCAGTAGTGAGAGAGCTAACCTTCAATTCCCATCACTTAATAGCAAAGCCATTGCCCTTTTCACTATACATATTATTTTTAAACTTTGGCAAGACACTTATGCTCTCATCATAAGAGTAATTAAGTGGGGCGGCTAGGTGGAGTAGTGGATAAAGCACCGGCCCTGGAGTCAGGAGTACCTGGGTTCAAATCCGGTATCAGACACTTAATAATTACCTAGCCCTGTGGCCTTGGGCAAGGCACTTAACCCCGTTTGCCTTGCAAAAAAAAAACCCTAAAAAAAGAGTAATTAAGTGAATTGTCAAAAAAGATGATTCACAAAATTTGCATAACTTGATATGGAAACTGACATCTGCTCCAGCAGATGGCCTGTACTCCAAAGAGATCATAGTAAAAAGGGAAAAGGCCTACATCTACAAAAATATTTAAAGCAGCTCTTTGTGAGACTTCAAAGAATTGGAAAAGGAGAGAATGTACATCAATTGGGGAATGGTTGAATAAATGGAATAAAAATAAAATAGAATTCTGTTGAGTTATGAGCAAAAATGAGCAGTCAATTTTCAAGAAAATCTGGAACAGCTTCAATGAACTGAGTCTGAGTGAAGTGAGCAGAACCAGAAGAACTTTCTCTATAAAAACAGTGTGAAGATCAGCTATGATTGACTTAGTTCTAAACAATGCATTAAAGCAAGAACATTCTTAAAGACATTATGGAAAAATGCTATCCATAAATATCTATGCAGTCTGAATGCAGATCAAAGACATTTTTTTTTTGTTACGCTAGGCTTTTTCATTTTGTTCTAGTTCTTTCATATATCATTGATATGTTTACATGGTTATACGTGTATAATTATATCAAATTGGTGTTTCACAGAAGAACATGGAGTGAAGGGAGGAGAGAAACCTTGGAACTCAAAATACTAGAAAACTTAACACTGAAACTAATTTTACATGGAATTAGAAAAAATACTATTTCAAAAGATAGAAATAGTATCTACTCATATCACATACAATTTTCCAATAATAGGCACCAACTGATAAATCCTATACATAGCTATCTATACTATCCAAAGCACATTGATTTTAGCTTCTTTCACATTTATACTATTATTTATGGAGTGATGGATTTAGATGTAGAAGGAAAGTTAGTCCTTTGAGTCCAACTCCCTCATTTTACATGAAGAAGTGAGGAAAAGCTATATTAAGTGAATGGTCTGAAGTCACAAGACTAGTTAAATGATTTTTAGTGTGAGAAAGGGATATTAATACAACTTATTATCACAAAGCTAAGTGAATATAATTTTTTTCTTATTATCATCATAGTTTATTTTTCCCTATCACATATGTTTACTCTCTTATCAGCTGTCTTTTCATAGTGTTTAGGATAACTTTAACTTCTAAAAGCCAATTTCAGGAGAACAGGAACTCTGATAAATCCTCAGGTGCAGGAAAAGCTTTGTCTACCAGCTTGGTAAATGATTATTAACCTCTACTAAATTGTGCTTTTCTTGAGGACAAGAATTATATCTTCTCTAAACTTGGCATCTTCTTCAAGATCTAGCAAAGCTGTATTTACTGCAGATACATGCCAAATATTTCCATTACATTGTTGTTTCTAAGGACAATACACAAATTATAAACTTCTTTAATCCATATTACAATATAGTACAGTACAGTCACGTAGTAGGTACTTAAATAAAGATTTTTTCTTTTTCTTGTTCCTGTCAGTAAAAGACATGACCTACTTAATTGACAAAACTGGGGAAATTAATCTGGCACTCTTTTATCTTACCTAAGCCATACAATGGAAATCTAAACCTTGATCCATCTCTTCCCTTCACTGTTTAATTTTCTAAGGAAGAGAGATATCCATACCCTCCTGTTTCCTTTGGGAATTTGTCACTTTTTATCATTGCTTCTCACTTTTAACTCCTCTCTCAATGCTGGATTTTATCCTTATTTTAAAGACATATCTAAACTCCCATTCTTGAAAAAAAGTGTCTTGATCGGTGGCAAATATTATCTTCTACTAGCAAACTCTAGTAAGTCTCCATACATTTTTTTTCAATATTTTCTTCCACTTTCTTCATCCCTTGTTATCAAGCATCTGACTGTTACTATCTTCCCATGAAGAAAAATACTTAGTAGGTATTGTGGTATAGTAGGAAAAACCACAAGAATCAAGACACCCAGCTTCAAATACCAACTCTACTTCTTACTTCATGTGTGATGTGTTTTGGGGCAAGTCACAATAGCCCTGGGTCATAGTTTCCAATTCTGTAAAATGAAGGATTTGGACAAGATAGTCTCTGAATTTCCTTCTAGTTATGAATCCACAAGTCTCTAAACTGATGAACCTATACACCATTTCTCAAAAGTCAAATTCATGAAATTTAATTGGCTTTTCAATACCATTAGTCACACTTTCCTCTGGTATGATATATTGCCCCTTGATTTCTGGACAATGGTTTCCCTGTCTTGGGTCCTCTCTTTCCCTATTCCTTTTCTTCTCTTTTTTTATTTGTTAACATTTTATTTCTTTTCCAATTATATACAATAATGGTATCTATTTATCATTCTCAGTAAGGTTTTGAATTTTACAGTTTTTCCTCCACCCTTCCTTCCCTCTCCCCGCCATGGAAGACTGTCTGATAGTCTTTACGTTGTTTCCATGCTATATATTAATGTAAATTGAATGCGTTATAAGAGTAAATATAACCCCCCAGAATATGAGAGACTTCAAAAATAGAGAAAAAATAATACATTTCAGTCTGTGTTCAGATTCCAATGGCTCTGTGTATGGGGTGAGTTGTTTCTTTATCATAAGTCTACCAGAGAAGTTGCTTCAATACATTTCCCACAGTTGCTATTACTAGCTATACTTCCACTCTATTCTTTCCCACTCTCATTTCTATTCTCTTTCTTTCTCTGTTTTCATCCTAGCCCTGTGCAAAAGTGTATTGAACCTGAGTACCCTCTCCCTTGATCTTCCCTCCACAGGGAGCATCAGGCACAACTTGGGAGATCAGCAGGGGGACCTCTGCCAGAGCAAGCATGGGAAGCCCAGCCCTCAGGGCACTCAGCAAGCAGCATGGCTGCAGCAGCCCATATCCAGGAATGGGAAGCAGGCAGAACTGGTAAACAGGAGTCACCAGGAGTGCTGAGCCTATGTAGGGGAGTGGAGAGAGATTGCTGAGGTATGTCCTCTGTCCCTGGAACAGTACAGTGGGGCTCTGACCACATTCAGATCCTGATCACAGTCTAGGCCCCCCATAGAACAGGAGCACACCCCACCGCAGCCCCAAGGCAGAGGGGTGCACATGTGGTCATTCACAGGCCAGGAGGGAAGACAGAGCCTCACACAAAGAGATCCTTGTGGGGGTGTCCCAATAATCCTCAAAAGCTCAGGAAACCCCCCAAAACCAGGCACAGGATGGATAAATGAGTAAGCAGAGAAGAAAGAGGAGCATCACTGAGAAATACTTTGTCTATGATCCCAAAAAGGATCAAAATACAAAATCTGAAGATGAGGAAGTACAAGAACCTGCATCCAGAGCCTCCAAGAAAAACAGAAATTGGGCTCAGGCTATGACCGAGCTCAAAAATGACTTTGAAAAGCAAAAGAGGGAAATAGAAGAAAAATTGGGGAAAGAAATGAGAGAGATGCAGGAAAAACATGAAAAACAAGTCAGCAGTTTAGTGAAGGAGATACAAAATATTGCTGAAGAAAATAACATTTTAAAAACCAGCACAGATCAAATGGACAAAATAGTTCAAAAAGTTATTGAGGAGAAGAATGCTTTAAAAAGCAGAATTGACCAGATGGAAAAAAAGTTAAGAAGGTTCTCTGAGGAAAACAAATCCTTCTTATGTAGAATGGAACTGAGGGAAGCTGCTGATTATATGAGAAATCAAGACACAATACTTCAAACCCAAAAGAATGAAAAATTAGAATAAAATGTTTAACATTTCATTGAAAAAACAACTGATATGGAAAACAGATTCAGGAAAGAGAATTTAAAAATTATTGGAATACCTGAAAGTCATGATCAGGAAAAGAAACCTGACATCATTTTCAAAGAATTACCACAGGAAAATTGCCCTGATATGCTAGAAGCAGAGGGCAAAATAGAAATTGAGAGAATCCACTGACTTCCCCAAAAAAGAAATCCAAAAAACCCCACAATCCCCAGGAATATTATAGCCAAGTTCCAGAACTCCCAAGTCAAAGAGAAAATGTTACAAGAAGCCAGAAAGGCACAATTTAAATATTGTGGAGCTGCAGTCAGGATCACACAAGACTTAGAAGCAACTACACTAAAAGCTTGTAGGATTTAGAATATAATATTCTGGAAGGCAAAAGAAATTGAAATGCAACTGAGAATCAACTACCGCACAAAACTGAACTTCCTCTTCCAGGGAAAAAGTTGGACTTTCAATGAACCAGGGGAATTTCAAATGTTTCTGTTGAAATGGTGAAATGGCCAGAGCTGAACAGAAGATTTTATCTTCAAACACAAGACTCAGGTGAAGTATAGAGAGTGGAAGAGTAGGGAAAAATATGAGGGACTTAATGATGATGAACTACACGTATTATTGTATAGAAAAATGATACTGAGAATACTCATATGAACCTTTTCATTTAATAGAGCAGGTAGAAGGTGTTTTTATAGATGAAGCACAGGAGAGAGCCGAATTTGAAGATATAATATAGTGTAAAAATGGAGTCAATGGCTAAAATGGAAATGTAATGGGAGAAAGAAAAAGATTAGGTGGAATAGGCTAAGATATTTCATATAATAAGATTTTTTTATTACAATGAGCTATTTCAATGATATGGAAGGGGGGAGGCAAAGGGGAATGAGGGAACTTTCACTCTCATCAGAGGTGGCTAGGAGAGAAAACAGCATATATACTGGGTTATAAACATCTAGAGTAAGAAGGAGAGAAGTGGGACAGGAGGAAGGGGTGTTGTCAGTGATGGAGGAGAGGATGGACCATGGAGGGAAAGTGGTAAGATATAACATATTTTCCTTTTTTCTTCTTGCAAGGGACTAGGATTGGATGACCTGTCCAGGACCATATGGTCAGGTGGATACTGGCCTAAGGGGTGGTATGTGGGCTTGGAACCTCTTGACCTCGGTGCCAGGGATCTGTCTGCTGAGCCACTCAGCTACCCTACAGCACTTTTATGAAGAGGGACAGAGTGAAAGGAGAGAGAATATATATTATATGGTAGTGGGGAAGTATGAATAGAGTAAGTTGCAATCAGCAATGCCAATGGTGGAAAAATATGGAAGTAGCTTTTGTGATGGACTTTTCCTAAAGAATATGATCTACCTGAGTCAGACCTGGAGGTATTAGAACACACACTGAAGCACATTTTTATTATTATAACTTATTCTTTTGGGGTGATTTTCAGGGCAAATGGGACTGGGTGATTTGTCTGGGGCTGCACAACTGGGTGATTGTTGGGTGTCTGAGGCTAGATTTGGAGACGGGTGCTTATGGTCCCAGGGCTCGTTCTCTGTCCACTGTACTACCTGGCTGCCCTTACTACTACTATAATTATTATTATTATTATTATTATTTTATTTTGTGTCTTTTTTTGTTTTTGCAGGGCAATGGGGTTGGGGTGACTTGCCCAGGGTTAAAAACTGAGTGATTGTTGGGTGTCTGGGGCCAGATTTGGGCTCATGTGCTCCTGGCTCTGGGGCTGGTGCTCCATCCACTGTGTACCTGGCTACACCTATCATTATTATCATTATCATCATCATCATTATTATTATTTAATTTTAATTTTATTTTTTCTCTTTCCTTTACTTTTATTGCTCATGTGATAAAAGTGTCTACATTTTGGCGGGTGTATTATTTTACTCTTAAACAAGAATAATTTAGTAATGTATAAAAAATCATTTTTACAAAACTAAGAATAAATAAAGTTTCATATTTTTTAAAAAATAAGGAAAACCTCATTTCACAGCCACTGTTGTTACTCCTTGCTGTGTGATTCTGTGTCTGATCACAACAATGTATATCAAGGCTTTGCCTGGCTTCCTGGGGGTCTTCTAGACCAGGCCCTAGCATCTGTGTCTAGTTTCTTTCCTGAAAAGAAATGAAGAACTTTTACCTAAAACTTTTAAAAAATAAAAACAAAATGAACAGAAAATATCAAATTCACAATTTTGTATTGCTATCAGTCATTCTTTATGACTACTGATACTTGCAAGAACCAAATAGGAATTATTCATTTGGAATAGTTTTTTTTCAATTTTCTTATTTTTAATTAATGCTACTAATTAAGATGCTTTTTAAACTTGATGGAAAAGAAACATTTATAAAATAATAGAAGATTAAATAGCACATCATCTAGAAGTCTAGCACATCTAGGTGAACTGCTAATCATAATCATTGAACTAGATTTCTGTTTATTTGGATTATATGATTTATCTATTCACAAATATACATAGAGGTAAGTAAATAACTCAATTACATATATGACTCTATATCTCTGTGTACACACACACACACACACACACACACACACACACACACACACACATGCAAACACACACACATGCACATACACAAATTTTTTTTTGGAAGGCAATGGGTTTAATTGACTTGACCAAAGTCACAGAGTAAGGTAATCATTAGTGTATGAAACCTGTTTTGAATTCAGATCCTTCTGACTACCAGGCTGGTGCTTTATCCACTGCACCTGCCAGTTGCCTTTTGAGTACACATGTACTTGGATATTAATATATTTTAATATCACTTACACATACATAAATACATGGAGCAAAGTAGAGAATACTCCAGAACTGATTTAAAGGAATTGTCCTATTGCTTTTTTTTCCTGCTTGAGTCTTAAAGACTGTTTAATGTGAATTTTTTTTACAGCTAAATGTTTCAGCAACATTTTTCCTCTACAATATATATTCTTCTTTTGTCTGTGTACCTACTCACTTTGAAATACACTTAGTAATTTGTTTGTTTTCCCTTTTTCTCTTTTCTTTCTTCTTTTGTTCCACACTTTATTTTATCATTTCTTTTTATTTGGAAAAGTTTGTGTGGTGGGGTTCATGATACCCATCAAGTATTGATTTGATATGAAATTGCCTATCTCTTGTTTAGAACTAGGCTAATCAGTTTAGAGATATTTAACACAGAGATGCAACTCTCAAGGGCCATCATCTGAGTTCTAGAGAAATTGTGATATATATCAATAGAGACAGCACCCACCCAATCTGAATTCTAAATGCTCAAAAGTACTAAGATCATCAATACCCTTCGGAGAACATTCCTGCTGTTCAAAGAAATTAATATCTTATACTGCTGGAAGAAACCAAAGTATTTAGGGAGTTCAATATAATATACTAACAGTGTACTTCATCATATACCTACAATATACTAAAACTTTAATATTTCCTCCACCTTGTATTTAAGTTCCAGGGGATAGTTTTCTACTCTGAATCCCATAGTTCACAATCCTTTATTAACTATCAGTCAGCAGTTGAAACTCTTAAAGACATTTTATCAAAAGGAATAATAGCTATAACATATCACCCCCAAACTAACAAGTCAACCAACCATGGTTACACTCTCTTACAAATACATTCAGAGAGTTTGATGTTAGGGGAAAAAAGGCATACATTTAAACTAAAATAATATGGAGCACCTGAGACAAGAGAAATTCACAACTTGACTTTTAAGAACTTAATGTTTCTTCTCTATGTGAAAACTCTTCATGAAGTTCACTGCAGGGTTTAGCATCAGTTATGGAGATGAAAAGAGCTGCAGCTATATTGGGTTAGCTACTCACAAACTATGATATTTCACAGTTTAGATGGTGGTCTGGGTCATCTTGGAATGAGCCCAGTAGGATGCTTAACTGTTAGGTTATTCTTAATACATTTGTGCTCGAGATGTTGATCCTCTGCAGTTCATAGATGTGATCAATGAAATTTAGGTATAGGTTCCCACTCCCAGGTTTCCATCACTAACCACCCTCATGCTTCTATTTCAGTTTTACTTTCATAAAAATCATATTTCTTAGTTTAGAATTGGTAAATTTCTAACTAGTTCTCTCTTGAGATCTTAGAGTTTGTCACTTCCCAGTCAGGGAAAAGAAGCACATCTTTTCCTAGTTGACATTTCTTCCTGATTAAAAGGTGAAATAACTTGGGGAAGGTATACCATCCTAAGCTTTACTAAGTTGTCTATCAAATATGTGTCTCAGATTTCAATTGTACCTGTGAACCAGGAACAGATACAATATGTGACTTGGAGTAAGATCAATCACATAGCCTCCAAGTCCTTTAGAAACTAATAGAATTCTTGTAAACATAAATTTACCTCACCATTATAATTCATCAATTTTGTCCCTTTAGAACCATATTCTTTTCTGTTGTCAACCTACCTGCAACTTCCTATTACACCCTCCTTATTTTGCTCTGTATTACAGTCATTTGTATGTTATTCTTTCTAATTAAATTATAAGTATAAATCTATAAATATGATACAGAGTGTACATAGATTATATATGAATTTACAATTACATTGCCTATTATACTGTTGTACATGACTCTTTGTTGGGAGGAGAGTTAAAGTGGAGAAGGATGTGTCCTTACTTACATTTGGACGAGCAAAAACTCCTCCAAGAATGGTAGACTTGTAGCATTTTATGTTTTTCAGAATGTGCACTTTTTATTTATATTCAAAATTTGGGGGGGGGGGGAGTAGGTTTGGGATAGGAAGGTCTAAAAAATGTTCATACTGTGTTTTAAATACATCCTTCTAGATCTCTCTCAACTGAATAGAGTTTAGGTTTTATAGGGAAGAGTGTTCCTGCAAGTGCTAAACATTGAGGGAGTGCTTGAGATGGCCTTGGGGAGGTTTACGTTGGCCCTGATCAATGAAGAAGAGAAAGTTTTCTGAGAAAATTAGAGGAACAGATTCCATGTTTGAACAAAAATAATTGCATTCTTTTAATGTAATTTTTAATGATATCTTTTGATTCACATAGTCTTCAGTTCCAAATATATCACTTCCTTTCCCCATTCAAGGTAAAAGCCAAAAGATCATGCAATATTCCAAAAAATCCAACTTTTAAATGTGATTTATAGTATACATGATATTTCACAAATCTAGAATTCCACATCCACAAAAGACATGCATATTTTGTTAACTATTCTTAAAATCCCAAAGTTGTCATTATAATGAAAACATAATGAATTCATTATTTCCATCTTATTTATATTATACTAGTCCTACTTCTAGTTCTGATCATTTCACTCAGCATCAGTTCATTCAGGTCTTTCCAAGCTTATCTAAAATCCATACCTCCTATAGAACCATAGTATTCCATAACATAAATATACCACAATTTGTTCAACCATTCCCCAATTGATGGGCATCCTCTCAATTTCCAATTCTTTGTAACTTCAAAGAGTGATGTTTTTACCCTTTTTTATGATCTCTTCAGGTTAGAGAATCAGTAGTGGTAATGGTGTATCAAAGGGTATACACATCTTTATTACCCTATGGGCATGATTCCAAATTGCTCTTCAAAAAGTTTGGATCATTTCACAGCTCCACCAACATTGATCATTGTCCTTTCTGGTCATATTGGCTATCCTGAGAGGTGTGAGATACCTCAGAAATGCTGTGATTTGCATTTCTCTAATCAGTAATGATTTAGAGCAATTTTTCATATGACTGTGGATAACATTGATTTCCTCATCTATAAATTTCCTTTGCATATCCTTTGAAGACATGTCAGTTGGGGACAGTTTTTCTAAACTCCACTCAGTTCTCTATATACTTTAGAAATGAGTCCTTTGCCAGAAATACTAGTTGTAAAAATTGTTTCTCAATTTACTATATTTCTTTTGATCTTGGTTAGAAGGGTTTCATTTGTACAAAAGAATTTTAACTTAATTTAATCATAATTATGCAATTTATTTTTATGATGTTCTCCATCTCTTCCTTGGTCACAACCAGATCTTCTTTCCATAGATCTGACAGGCAAACTGTCCTTCTAGTTTGCTTATAATATTGTGTTTTACATTTAAATTCTGAACCCATTTTAATCTTATCTTGTTATAGGTTGTGAAATCTTGATCTATTCTTTGTTTCTGCCATATTATCTCTCAGTGATCTCAAAGGTTTTTATCAAACTGAGTTTTTATCCCAGGAGCTAATAATTTGGTCCAATCTTTTACCTTTACTCTATATGTATGTCTTTGCTTAAATTTCTTGTAAGCAACCTATTGAAGGATTCTGGTTTTTAATCCACTCTACCATTCACTTATGGGTTTTTTTTAAACTTAATAGTATTTTTATTACATAATTTTTGTGTTTTTTTTAATTTATTTTTATTAAAGATATTATTTGAGTTTTACAATTTTCTCCCAATCTTGCTTGCCTCCCCCCACCCCCACCCCACAGATAGCACTCTGTCAGTCTTTACTTTGCTTCCATGTTGTACCTTGTTCCAAATTGGGTGTGATGAGAGAGAAATCATATCCTTAAAGAGAATAGAATTCTCAGAGGTAACAAGATCAGACAATAAGATATCTGGTTTTTATCCCTAAATTAAAAGGAATAGTCCTTGTACTTTGTTGAAACTCCACAGCTCCTTATCTGGATACAGATGGTACTCTCCTTTGCAGACAGCCAAAAATTGTTCCCAATTGTTGCGCTGATGGAATGAGCAAGTCCTTCAAGGATGAACATCACTCCCATGTTGCTGTTAGGGTGTACAGTGTTTTTCTGGTTCTGCTCATCTCACTCAGCATCAGTTCATGCAAATCCCTCCAGGTTTCGCTGAAATCCCATCCCTCCTGGTTTCTAATAGAACAATAGTATTCCATGACATACCTATACCACAGTTTGCTAAACCATTCCCCAATTGAAGGACATTTACTGGATTTCCACTTCTTTGCCACCACAAACAGGGCTGCTGTAAATATTTTTGTACAAGTAATGTTTTTACCCTTTTTCCTCATCTCTTCAGGGTATAGACCCAGTAGTGGTATTGCTGGGTCAAAGGGTATGAACATTTTTGTTGCCCTTTGGGCATAGTTCCAAATAGCTCTCCAGAAGGGTTGGATGAGTTCACAGCTCCACCAACAATGTAATACTGTCCCAGATTTCCCACATCCCTTCCAACAATGCTCATTATCCTTCCTGGTCATACTGGACAATCTGAGAGGTGTGAGGTGGTACCTCCGAGAAGCTTTAATTTGCATTTCTCTAATAATTAATGATTTAGAGCATTTTTTCATATGGCTATGGATTGCTTTGATCTCCTCATCTGTAAATTGCCTTTGCATATCCTTTGACCATTTGTCAAATGGAGAATGGTTTTTGTTTTAAAAATATGACTCAGTTCTCTGTATATTTTAGAAATGAGTCCTTTGTCAGAATCAATAGTTGTAAAGATTGTTTCCCAATTTACTACATTTCTTTTGATCTTGATTACATTGGTTTTATCTGTGCAAAAGCTTTTTAATTTAATGTAATCGAAATCATCTAATTGGTTTTTGGTGATGTTCTCCAACTCTTCCTTAGTCATAAACTGTTCCCCTTTCCATAGATCTGACAGGTACACTAGTCCTTGATCTTCTAATTTGCTTATAGTATTGTTTTTATGTCTGTGTCCTGTAACCATGTGGATCTTATCTTGCTAAAAGGTGTGTGGTGCTGGTCTAATCTAAGTTTCTTGCATACTAACTTCCAATTATCCCAGCAGTTTTTATCAAAGAAGGAGTTTTTATTCCAATGGCCAGACTCTTTGGGTTTATCAAACAGCAGATTACTATAATCCTCTCCTGCTTTTACACCTAGTCTATTCCACTGGTCCACCACTCGATTTCTTAGCCAATACCAAACAGTTTTGATGACTGATGCTTTATAATATAATTTTAGATCGGGTAGTGCTAAGCCACCTTCATTTGCACTTTTTTTCATAAAGCTCCTGGCAATTCTTGACTTTTTATTTATCCATATGAATTTACTTACAATTTTTTCTAACTCATTAAACTATTTTTTGGGAAATTTGACTGGTAGGGAACTAAACAGATAGTTTAGTTTTGGTAGAATTGTCATGTTTATTATATTAGCTCTACCTATCCATGAGCAGTTGATATTTGCCCAGTTATTTAAATCTGATGTAATTTGTGTGAGAAGTGTTTTATGATTATTTTCAAAAAAGATCCTGAGTCTGTCTTGGCTAATACACTCCCAAATATTTTATACTGTGTGAGGTTAATTTGAATGGGATTTCTCTCTCTAGCTCTTCC
Organism: Macrotis lagotis; assembly: GCF_037893015.1. NCBI lineage: Eukaryota > Metazoa > Chordata > Mammalia > Peramelemorphia > Peramelidae > Macrotis > Macrotis lagotis. The sequence continues at coordinate 65,113,138 of NC_133660.1, read as the reverse complement.
TGCTGTTTCTTGCTAGTCATATATAGGAAAGTTGAGGATTTATGAGGGTTTATTTTATAATTTGCAACTTTGCTAAAATTGCTAATTGTTTCCAGTAGTTTTTTATATCATTTCTTGGGATTCTCTAGGTAGACCATCATGTCAGCTGTGAAGAGTGAGAGTTTTGTGTCTTCCTTCCCAATTCTAATTTCTTTAATTTCTTTTTCTTCTCTAATTGCTGATGCTAACATTTCTAATACAATATTGAATAGTAGTGGTGATAATGGGCACACTTGTTTCACCCCCGATCTTATTGGGAATGCCTCTAGCCACTCCCCATTGAATACAATGCTTGTTGATGGTTTCAAATAGATACTACCAATTATTTTAAGGAACAGTCCATTTATTCCTACACTCTCTAGTGTTTTTAATAGGAATGGATGCTGTGTTTTGTCAAAAGCCTTTTCAGCATGTATTGATATGGTAATATGATTTTTGATAGGTTTGTTGTTGATATAATTGAGTATACTAACAGTTTTCCAAATATTGAACCAACCTTGCATTCCTGGAATAAATCCTATTTGATCATAATGCATTATCCTCATTATGACTGGTTGTAGTCGTTTTGCTAAGATTTTATTTAGGATTTTTGCATCTATATTCATCAGGGAAATAGGTCTATAATTTTCTTTCTCTGTTTTAAGTCTTCCTGGTTTAGGTAACAGTACCATATTGGTTTCATAGAAAGAGTTAGGAAGAGTTCCATCTTTCCCTATTTTTCCAAAAAGTTTATATAGGATTGGAACCAATTGTTCCTTAAATGTTTGGTAGAATTCACTTGTGAATCAATCAGGCCCTGGAGATTTTTTTAGGGAGTTCAATAATGGCTTCTTGAATTTCTTTTTCTGAGATAGGGTTGTTTAGGTATTTAATCTCTTCTTCATTTAACCTGGGCAACTTATATTCTTGCAAATATACATCCATTTCACTTTGATTATCAAATTTATTGGCATAGAGTTGGGCAAAATAATTTCAAATTATTACTTTAATTTCCTCCTCATTGGTGGTGAGTTCACCCTTTTCCTTTATGATAATAGCAATTTGGTTTTCTTCTTTCTTTTTATGATCTAATTGACCAGAGGTTTATCAATTTGGTTGGTTTTTTCATAATACCAACTTTTTTTATTTATTAATTCAATAGTTTTTTTTGCTTTCAATTTTGTTAATTTCTCCTTTTATTTTTAAATTTTCTAATTTGATATTTTATTGGGGATTTTTGATTTGTTCTTTCTCTAATTTTTTTAGTTGCATGTTTAGGTCATTGATTTCCTCTTTCTCCAATTTATTCATATAAGCATTTAGAGCTTTAATATATCCCCTGAGAGCTGCTTTGAATGAATCCCATAGGTTTTGGTATGTTGTTTCATTATTATCATTATCTAGGATAAAATGGTTAATTCTTTCGATAATTTGTATTTTGGTCTACTCATTTTTTAAAATGAGGTTATCCAATTTCCAATTTGTTCTGGGTCTATATCTCCTTGGCCCAGTATTGCATATGACTTTTATTGCAATGTGATCTGAGAAAGATGCATTCACTATTTCTGCCTTTCTGCAGTCGATCATTAGGTTTTTATGTCCTAGTACATGGTCAATTTTTGTATAAGTTCCATGTACTGCATAGAAAAAGGTATATTCCTTCCTATCCCCATTCAGTTTCCTCCATAAGTCTACCATATCTAATTTCTGTAACAATCTATTTACCTCCCTAATTTCTTTCTTGTTTGTTTTATGATTTGACTTATCTAGATCTGATAGTGGGAGGTTGAGGTCTCCCACTAGTAGAGCTTTGCTATCTATGTGTTCCTGTAGTTCTTTCACCTTCTCCTCTAAGAATTTGGGTGCTGCCCCACTGGGTGCATATATATTCAATAATGAAATGACTTTATTGTCTATGGTACCTTTTAGGAGCATAAAGTTTCCTTCCTTATCTCTTTTAACGCTATCTATTTTTGCTACTCCTTTGTCTGAGATAAGGATTGCTACCCCTGCTTTTTTTACTTCAGCTGAAGCAAAATATATTTTGCTCCAACCTTTTACCTTTACTCTATATGTATCTCTCTGCTTCAAATGAGTTTCCTGTAAGTAGCACATTGTAGGATTCTGGTTTTTAATCCATTCTGCTATTTGCTTACATTTTAAGGGAGAGTTTATCCCATTCACATTCAAGGTTATGATTACTAATTCTTTATTGCCCTCTGTGCTATGTTCCCTTTGTTTGTATTTTTTCCTGCTTCCCCCCTTTTATCCATAATCCCCAGTATTTTGTTTTTGAATACCACCTCCTTCAGTGTGTTTGCCCTCCTATATATAACCTCCCCTTTCTTTCCCCTTTCCTTATTTCTCTTTTCCCCTTCCCTTCCTTTTGTTATTTCCCCTTATTTCCCCCACTCCCCTTCCCTTTCTCCATCCCCCCCTTTTACCCTTTTAATACTTGAAAGGTTAGATGTTTTATAAGCCAACTGAGCATGTGTAGGTTGACTTTAAGCCAAGTCTGATGAGAAGAAGATTCAGGTTTTTCTCCTCTGCTCCCTTCTTCCCCTCTATTAACATAGGTTTTTTTGTACCTCTTAGTGTAATGAGATTTATCCCATTCAGTCCCCTCCCTCCTCCCGTCTCTTTCCTGTACCCCTTTTTAGGGAGGTAGTGTATTTTTTTAGATCATTCTTTCTAAGTCATAGAAAATTCTGTGTGTCTGTGCCTTCGTAGTTCAGTATATTCTATTGAATAGAGTCAAAATTCCTGAGAGTTATTAGAGTCTTTCTTCCAAGTGGGGTTAAAGCCAGTTACATTCCTTTAGATAGCAGTCTCATTGATAGTTCATGGATGTCCATCATTTCTGGCTAGGTATATTCTCTCTGTTAGAGTTACATTTCTCAGGATTCATGAGAGTCTCTTCCGCCCCCCACCCCCACCCCATGCTGGGATATAGCCAGTTTCAACTTATTGGATTGCATTTTTTTTCCTTTTACCGCCCCTCCATTTTTTTTTTTTACATTTTCATGTGTCTCTTGAACCTCCTGTTTGATGTCCAAATTTTCTGTTTAGCTCTGGTCTTTTCATCAGAAATTTTTGAATTCTTCCATTTCGTTTAATGTCCATCTTTTTCACTGGAAGAGAAGGCTCAGCTTTGCAGGAAAATAGATTCGTGACTGCATTCCAAGTTCCCATGCTCTTCAAACTATCTCGTTCCAGGCCCTTCGATCCCTTAAAGTTGATGCAGCCAGGTCCTGCATGACACTTACAGTGGCTCCTTGATATTTAAATCATTTCTTTCTGGCTGCTTGCAGGATTTTCTCTTTTATGTGATAGTTCTGGAGTTTGGTCACAACATTCCTTGGTGTTTTCATTTTAGGATCTTTTTGTGGTGGGAATCGATGTGCTCTTTCAATAACTACTTTGCCTTTCAATTCCATGATATCAGGGCAGTTTTCCATCATTAGATCCTGTAATATTATGTCCAGGCTTTTTTTCTCTTCAATGTTTTCAGGAAGTCCTATAATTTTCAGGTTGCCCCTTCTCAATCTATTCTCGAGGTCAGTGGTTTTGTTGATGAGGTATTTTACATTTGCTTCTATTTTTTCTATTATTTGATTTTGCTTAACTGACTCTTACTGTCTCATGGAGTCATTAGTTTCTGTAGACTCCATTCATTTTTTGGGGGAGGAGTTTTCTTCATTAACCTTTTGCAACTCCTTTTCCAATTGGTCAATACTATTTTTGAGATAGCTTTCCTTTTCACCAATTGAGGTTTTGAGAGAATTAATTTCTTTTTGCATTTGCTTATTTGAGGGTCTGAGATATTTATTCTCCTTTTGTGTTTGTCCAATTGTACTTTCTAAGGTTTTGTTTTCTTGTTCCAAGTATTCATTGTCGCTCCCAAATTTTTAAGCTCCTTACTTATTTCTTCAAGGAAGTCTTTCTGTGCTGGAGACCAGACTGTATTCTCCTCAGAGGTTCCAGGTCTCTCTGAGTTGGGGTCTTGCCCTTCCTGGAATTTTTCTATGGATCCACCTTTCCGCTGACCCTTCTTCATTATGCTAAGACCTTGATTTGCGGGTGCTGGTTCACCTGGTGCTTGGGATCGCCCAAGGCTTTACTGAGTGCAGTTTATCTGGTTGGCCAGTAGGAGGTTCTGGTTGCTTTCTCTGGAGTGTCTGTGACCTTGGTTGAGAGGCCTTCTCCCTTTGCTTGAGGGAAGGAATTGGAGCTATTGAAATTTTTTGCCTTCAATCCATGGTGGGCTTTACCCTGGCCTGAGGTCATTCCTCAGCTGGGCTGGTTCTTTTGCTCACACACCTGGGCCTGAGGCAGAAATAATTTGCAATTGTTTGTTTTGGAGGAGGCCTGGAATCAGAGTTTCTCAGACCAGAGGAGCCCAGCAATGGTGTTCTCCGCAGCTCTCCCCACAGCCCCTTCCCCAAGCTCCAGGGGCACAGCACCAAAACCAGCACCTCTGCTTCCCCAAGGACCCAAGCCCCTTTCATCCAGCCCCACCACTGATCCAGAAGGTCCGGCTCTCGGGCCCTCAGACTCCTGGTTCCAATTCAGCTGTTAATCTGGCTGATCCGGGGCTGATCCTCCCTCTGAGACCAGCCTCACCTGCTGGTATTCAGCTAAGGCTGTTGCGGGAGACAAATCCTGATGTAGATGTTCCTTCTCCTGGCTTTTCTTTCTGCATTTTGTGGTTCGGATTTCTTTTAAGAGGTTTGTTTCATGTGATAGATGGGGAAGAGATCAGGAGACTTTAGAGCTTTTTCCTGTCTTCTCTCCGCCATCTTGGCCAGAATTCCTCATTTATGTTTTAAGGGAGAATTCTTCCCATTCACATTAAAAGTTACAATTACTAACTCTTTATTGCCCTCCATACTATCTTCCCTGTGTTTTTATTTTTCTCCTTTTTTCCCCTTTATCCATATTCCCCAGTGTTTTATCTCTATCTACCACCATCTTGAGTGTGTTTGCCCTCTTATATCAACTCCCCTAGCGTTTCTTTCCCCTTTTCCTTTTCACCTTCTTCCCTTTTGTCTGTTAGTTCCCCTTTTTTTAATCCCCTTACTCATCCCCCTCCACTTTTCCCCTTTTAATACTTGAAAGGTAAGATAAATTTCTTAACTAAGTGTGTCTAAGTTAACTTTAAGCCAAGTCTGATGAGATGAATATTCAAGTGGTTTTCACCTCCTCCCTTCTTCCCCTCAATTATGATACTTCTTTTTTTATCTACTGATGTAATGAGATTTACCCCATTCAGTCACCCTCCATCCTCCCTTCTCTTTACTGTCCCCATTTTTAAGAAGGTATCAGTTTTTCAAACATTCTTTCTGAGACACAGAAATGTTATAAATGTCTGTCACTTCTGCCTATGTATGGTCTGTCCAATAGAGTTACAATTCTGAAGAGTTATGAGACTCTTTCTCCCAAGTGGGTATATAGTCAATATCATCTTATTGGAGAGTTATTTTTTTAAGTTTGCATGTTTCTCTTGAGGCTCCTGTTTAATGTCCAAATTTTCTATTTAACTCTGGTCTTCATGAAATCTTGGAACTCTCCCGTTTCATTAAATGTCCATCTTTTCTCCTGGAAGATAAGACTCAGCTTTGCCAGGTAGTGGATTCCTGGCAACATTCCAAACTCCCTTGTTCTTCAGAATGTCTCATTCCAGGCCCTTTGATCCATTAATGTTGCTGTGGCCACATCCTCCGTAATCCTTAATGTGGTTCCTTGGTATTTTAATTTTTTTTTTTCTCTCTGGCTCATTGCAGGATATTTTTCTTTTAACTGATAGTTCTGGAATTTGGCCAGAACATTCCTTGTTGTTTTCATTTTATTATCTCTTTCTGGAGGGGATCAATGTATTCTTTCAATAACTATTTTGCCCTCTGGTTCCATGAAATCATGGCAATTTTCCATCACTAAATCCTGTAATAATAAGCACAGGCTTTTTTTTCCTCTTCAGGGTTTTCAGGAAGACCAATAATTCTCAGGTTCTCTTGTCTTGATCTGTTCTCGAGGTCAGTGGTTTTTCTGATGAGGTATTTTACATTTTTTTCTATCTTTTCAATCTTTTGGTTTTATTTAGCACAATTTTGTTGTTTCATGAAGTCATTAGTTTCCACCATTTCCATCCATTTTTTTAGAAAAGATTTTTCTTCATTTATCTTTTGCAACTCCTTTTCCAGTTGGCTAATTCTATTTTTGAAGGAGTTTTCCATTTGCCCAAATGTACTTTTGAAAGAATCATGTTCTTTTTGCATTTGGGCAATTGATGACCTGAGTTATTCTCATTTTGTATTTGTCCAATTGTATTTTCCAAGGATTTTTTTTTCTTGTTGCAAGATGTTAGTTTCCTTTTGCAATGTGTTAATTCTCTCTTGATTTTCTTTTCTCAATTTATTTTCAAATGATTTTTAAACTTCTGATTTCTTCAAGGAAGTCTTTCTGGGCTGGATACCAATCCATATTCTCCTCAGCAGTGCTAGATCTTTCTGGGTTAGAAGCTATTTCTTCTAAGTATTTTTCCATGGGGCCCCTTTTCTCTGACCTTTTTTCCTCTTTCTTGGTGGGGGGAGGAGCTAGCTCTTAGAGGTTTGCTTTTGAAGATCCTAGAGGCTTTGTTCACTTGGCTTAGTAATTCCAAGGGCCAGTGAGTTAGGGGGTGTTGGTTGCTTTCCCGAGAGTACTTGAGGTCCTCACCAACAGGGTCTGAGTTGACCTTGAACAATGGGCTGGGCCCTGGGGGAGGGAGTTAATCTCTTTCTGTTGAGTGAACTCAGTTGCTCTGAGGAGGTGGGGGGGTTATTGTTTGTTCTGGGCAAATGGCTCTGCTGAAAGTATGAAGCTCATGTCCCTACCCAGCTGACTGTTAACCTGGCATGCTCCTAGAATCTGTGCTGGAACTTACCCTCCAATAGCTCCTCTCTCCTGGCCAAAGACTCAGCAGCCAAAGCTGAATTTTGCACCTACCACTCACCAAAGTCTCTATGGCTGAGGCTGGTCCTCTGGCTTCCTCCAGCTTCTGTACCCACATTGATCATCTACTCTCATCTCCTGGTCCACCCATAGTCCCCTGAGACACACCTTCTGGGTAGGTGTTCTTCTAACTTCTCTTTCTTGGTTTTGTTGATCGAATTTCTGTTAAGAGGTCTCTCTCATGTTGTTTTTAAGGGGAAAGAGGAGCACTTAATCACAGTGCCTGTTTTCTCTCCACTGTCTTGGTTGGAAGTCTGTTGCACATAATTCTTATTGCATTATGATCTGAGAAGGAAATATTCACTATCTCTCCCTTTCTTCTATTGACAATAAAGTTTTTATGCCCTATGTACTTGGTCAATTTTTGTGAAAGTGCCGGAGAATAAAAGTATATTCCTTCCTATCCCCATTCAATTTTCTCTGAAGATCTATCATTTCTACATTCTCTAACATACCATTTACCTCTTTAACTTCCTTCTTGTTTATTTTCTCATTAGGTTTATACAGATCTGAGAGAGGGTGGTTGAGACCTCCCACCCGTAGAGTTTTACTATGCTTTTCTGTAAGTCATTTACCTTCTCCTATAAGAATTTGATGCTATACCACTTGGGGCGTACATATTCTTATTGAAATTGATTCATTTTCTATGGTATCTTTTAGGAGGATTCCTTCTTTATCTCACTTAATGAGAACTGGTTTTGCAGTTGCTTTGTATGACATTTAGACTGCTAACCCTGCTTTTTTTTCTTCAGCTGAAGCAAAATATATCTTGATCCAACCTATTACCTTTACTCTTTATGTATCTCTGTGCTTCAAATGAGTTTCTTGCAAGCAGCTTATTGTATGATTCTGGTGTTTAATCCACTCTGCTATTCACATATTTTGTGGTAGTATTCATCCCATTCACATTCAAATTTATAATAACAAGCTCATCATTGCCTTCCATGCTATCTTCCCCTGTTTTTATTCTTTCCACTTTTTTCTCTGTATCCACATGCCTAGGATTTTGTTTCTAGTTAAAAAGTCTGTTAATTTACATTCTTTACGTGCTATGCATTGATCTAAATTGAATGTGTTGAGAGAGAAATCATAAAAAAATAAAATAGCAAAATTATATAATAAGAAATTTTTATGTTAATTAAAGGTAATAATCTTTGTCATTGTTCAAACTCCACAATATTTTATCTGGATAAAAAAGGTATTCTCCATCACAGATACCTCAGAATTATCCCTGATTTGTGAACTTATGAAATGAGCAAGTCCATTAAGATCGATTATCATAGGGGTGGCTACGTGGCCCAATGTATAGAGCACAGGCCCTGGAATCAAGAGTACCTGAGTTCAAAGCTGTCCTCAGACACTTAATAATTACCTAGATGTGTGGACTTGGGCAAGCCACTTAACCCCATTTGCCTTGCAAAAAATCCTAAAAAAAGATTGATTATCCACTTCATGTTACTCTTATGGTATACAATATTCTTCTTGTTCTGCTCATCTTGCTCAGCATAAGTTCATGCAGAGCCATCCAGGATTCTCTGAATTCCCCAACCCCTGGATTCTAATATAACAATTGTGTTCCATAAGTACATATACCACAATTTGTTCAACCATTCCCCAACTGATGTACATTCACTCAATTTCCAATTCTTTGCCTTCACAAACAAATCTGCTATAGATATTTTTGGACAAGTGACGTTTTTACCCTTTTTCATGACCTCATCTTGGTATAGAACCAGCAGTGATATTCCTGTATCAAAGAGCATGCATAGTTTTGTAGCTCTTTTGCTGTAATTCCAAATTTCTCTCCAGAAAGTTTGGGTGATTTCACAGCTCCACCAACAATGCATTAGTTTTCCAGGATTCCCCCATCCTTTGCAACATTTATCAGCTTCTTTTCTGATCACATTGACCAGTCTGAGAGGTGTGAGGTGGTAGTTCAGAGATGCTTTAATTTATGTTTCTATAAAAAGTACTGATTTAGACCAGTTTTTTGTATGATGTAGGATTGCTTTGATTTCCTCATCTGGAAGACTTCCAGCTAAGATGGCAGAGGAGATAGGCACAGTTCTAAAATCTTCTGATCTTTCCACATATATGATATGAAACAAACCTCTTAACAGAAATATGATCAACAAAACCCTGAAAGAAAAGCCAGGAGAAAGAACATCTACCTCAGGATATGTCTTCCAAAGTTGTGGGTGAGTCCAGGAGCAGTGGGTGAATCAGCCTCAGATCAACCTGATTAGTGGCAGGGCTGGAGCCCAGGAGCCTGAGGGCTTGAGAACTGGACCTGCTTGATAAGTGACAGGGATAGAGCTTGGTCGACCATGCGGGGCTTGAATCAACTAGAGAGCAGAGGTATTGGTGGTGGCACTGACCATCTGGAGCTTGCTAGCAGGGTTAGAGGGAGAGTTCTGTTACAAGAGAGCTGTAGACATCATCCCTGGACTCCTGTGGACTGAAGGAACTCCAAGTCCATGCCTCCATTTCAGTTGAAGCCTCTACCTAGAACAAATACAATTTCAGACCTTCTGCCATAGGTACAGGTGTGTGAGCAGCAGATTACCACCCCAGCTGACAACAGGAAGAGTGATGGCCTCACCCCAGGGTATAGCCCAACATTGATTGAAGACAAAATTATTTAACAACTTCAATCACTCCCTCCAGGGAAAGGGAGAGGACCTCAATCAAGGTCACAGACATTCCAGAGAAAGCAACCAGCAACCCCTACTGGCCAGATGAAGAAATTACACTCAGTGAGCAAATCCTCTAGCACCCTGTACTGGCCCACTGCAGATATTAAACTCAGTTTAATAAAGCCTCTAGGGATCCCAAAACCAAACCTCTGTGAACAAGTCACTCCCCTACTCAAGGTATTAGCAAAATGAAGAAAGGAATAGACCATAACTCAGAGAGACCTAGAACCATTGAGGAGAATATGGTCTGGTACCCAGCATAGAAAGAATTCTTTGAAGAAATAAGGAAGGAGTTTGATAATCAATTGGAAAATTTGGGAAAAGAAACCCAAGATAAGATTAACACATTGCAACAAGAAAACAAATCATTGGAAAAGAGAATTGAACAAATACAAAATGAGAATTAATTCTCTCAGATCCTCATTTGGGCAAAAGTAAAAAAAAATAATTCTCTCAAAACCTCAATTGGTCAAATAGAAATCTGTTTCAAAAGTATACTTGACCAATTGGAAAAGGAGTTGTCAAAGCTAAATGAAGAAATTTCCTCTCTAAAAAAAAAATGGAGTCTGTGGAAACTAATGACTTCATGTGACAACAAGAGGCTGTTAAATAAAACCAAAAAAAATAGCAAAAATACAAGAAAATGTAAAATACTTCATCAGCAATACCACTGAACTCAAGAATAGATCATGGAGGGCCAACCTGAGAATTATTGGTCTTCCTGAAAACACTGAAGAGAAAAAAAAATGCCTGAACTTTATATTAAAGGATCTAGTGATGGAAAATTGCCCTGATATCAAGAAACCAGAGGGAAAAACAATTATTGAAAGAATATGTTGATCACATCTGGAAAGAGATCCTAAAATGAAAACACCAAGGAATGTTGTGGCCAAATTCCAGAACTATCAGATAAAAGAGAAAATCCTGCAAGCAGCCAGAAAGAAACAATTTAAATATCAAAGAGCTACAGTAAGGCTTTTGCAGGACCTGGCTGCATACAAATTAAGGGATCAAAGGACCTGGAATGAGATATTCTGATGAAAAAGGGAACTTGAAATGCAGCCAAGAATCCACTATGCAGCAAAACTGAGCCTTCTTTTTCAGGGGAAAAATGAACATTTAACAAAATGGAAGAATTCCAAAAATTCCTTCTGAAAAGACCAGAGATAAATAGAAAATTTGGATATCAAACAGGATGTTCAAGAGCCACAGCAAGAGGTAAAAAGGGGGGGACTGTTATCTTAATACGTTGAAACTGGCTATATCCTACAATGGGAAAAAAGATTCTCATAACCCTGTAGAATTGTAACTCTAATAGAGGGAACATACCTAGCCAGAAGTTATGGACAGTCTTGATTTATCCATGACACTGCTAGCCAATGGGATGAAACTGGCTATAACCCTACTTGGAAGAAAGACTCTAATAACTCTCAGGAACTATAGCTCTAGTAGAGAAAACATACGTAACCAGAAGTGATGGGTACTCAGGATTTTCTCTGACTTAGAATGATTTAAAATCACTCCCTCCTTTAAAATGTGGCAGGAAGGAGACTGGAGGAGGGAGGGGACTGAATGGGGTGAATCTTATTACATTAAGAGGCACAAAAGACCTGTGGTAATAGAGGCGAAGAAGGAAGGAGATGAGAAAGACCTGAATCTTCCTCTCATCAGATTTGGCTTAAAGTTAACTTACACACACACTCAGTTAACTTAAAAAACATCTTTCTTTTCAAGTATTAAAAAGGGAAAGGGGGCAAGGGGGCAAAGACAGGGAGGGGAAGAAAAAGGGATGCTAACAGAAGGAAGGGAAGGGAAAAGGGAGAAAGGAAAAGGGAAAAGTAAGAGGAACAGAGTGGAAAAAGGAGGGCAAACACACTGAATGGGGTGGTATTCAGAAACAAAAAAATGGGAAATATGGAAAAAGGAAAAAAAAGTGGAAATATGCAAACAGAGGGAAGATAGCATGGAGGACAATAAAGAGTTAGTAATTATAACTTTGAATGTGAATAGGATGAACTCTCCCTTCAAATGTAAGCAGATGGCAGAGTGGATTAAAATCCAGAATCCTAAAATATGGTGCTTACAAGAAACTCATTTGAAGCAGAGAGATGCATATAGAGTAAATGATTTCCTCATCTGTTAATTGCCTCCATGTATCCTTTGTCCATTTGTCAATTGGAGAATGGCTTGTTTTTCATATAAATTTGACTAAGTTCTCTAAATATTTGAGGAATGAGTCCTTTGTCTGAAATACTAGTTGTAAAAATTATTTCCCAATTTGCTATGTTTCTTTTGTTCTTGGCTACAGTGGTTTTGTCTGTGCAAAAGCTTCTTAATTTAATGTTTTTAATGATTGCTTCCCTTTCCATATATATGATAGTAAAGTATTCCTTGATAATGAGTTTTATGTCTAAATCCTGTGTTTATTTTGATCTTATCTTAGTATAGGGTGTGAGGTGTTGGTCTAAACAAAGTTTCTTCCATACTAACTTCAACTTTTCCCAACATATTTTATTCAAGAGAGAATTTTTATCCCAAACCTGGACTCCTTGGGTTTATCAGACTGCAGTTTGCCACAACCATTCCCTGCTATTGCACCTAGTCTATTCCACTCATCCACCATTCTATTTCTTGTCCAGTACCAAGACAGTTTTGATGACTGATGACCTGTGACATAATTTTAGATCTGGTAAGGTTATCCCACCTTTGCCATCTTTTTTCCCTTAAATCCCTGGAAATTCTTGACTTTTTATTATTCCATATGAATTTACTTACAAATTTTTCTAACTCATTCAAGGAATTTTATTGGAATTTTCATTTTAGGACCCTAAATAAGCAGTTTAATTTCGGTAGAACTGTCATTTTTATTATATTAGCTTGACCTATCCATAAGCAGTTGATATTTTCCCAGTTATTTAAATCTGATTTTATTTGTAAGAAAAATGTTTTATAGTTGTTTTAATAGTTTCTGAGTCTGCCTTGGCAGGTCGACTTTTAAGTATTTTATAATATCTGAAGTTATTTTGAATGTGATTTCTCTTTCTAGCTCTTGCTGCTGTTTCTTCCTAGGATTATATAGAAAAATTGAGTTTTCATGAGGATTTTTTTTATATCCAGTGACTGCTAAAGTTGCTAATTGTTTCCATTAATGTTTTAGATGATATTTTGGGATTCTCTAGGTATACCATCACATCATCTGCAAAAAGTAAGAGTTTTGTTTTTCCCTTCCAAATTCTAATTCTTTTTTTTAGGTTTTTGCAAGGCAAATGTGGTTAAGTGGCTGGCCCAAGGCCACACAGCTAGATAATTATTAAGTGTCTGAGACCGGATTTGAACCCAGGTACTCCTGACTCCAGGGCTGCTGCTTTATCCACTGTGACACCTAGCCACCCTGAATTCTAATTCTTTCAGTACATTTTTTCTCTTATTGCTGAAGCAAACATTTCTAACTCAATATTGAATAATAGAGTTGATAAAGCGAAACCTTGTTTCTCCCCTGATCTTCCTGGAATCCTTCTAGCTTATTCCCATTGCATATAATGCATATTGATGGACTCACTTAGAAACTCCTAATCATTCTAAGGAACAATCCATTTATTTCTATGCTATCTAGTTATTTTTTTTGGGGGGGATGGGAGTTGCATTTTGTCAAAGGCTTTTTCAGGATCGACTCATATAATCATATAATTTCTGTTAGGTTTGTTTTCAATGTCTTCTTTCAATAACTATTTTGCTCTCTGGTTCCATGATGTCAGGACAATTTTCCATCACTGAATCCTATAATATTGAGACCAGACTTTTTTTTCTCTTCAGTGTTTTCAGGAAACCTAATGATTCTTAAGTTTTCTCTTCTGGATCTGTTCTTGAAGTCAGTCATTTTGCCACTGAAGTATTTTACATTTTCTTCTATTTTTTTCATTTTTTGGTTTTGTTTAATAGATTCTTGTTTTTTCATGAACTCATTAGTTTCCACAGATTCCTCTCTTTTTTTAGAGAAGATTGTTTTCCTTTACATTTTGCAACTCCTTTTCCAATTGGTCAATTCTATTTTTGTGGGAGTTTTCCATTTTCCCAATGGCACCTTTGAGGGTATTATGTTCTTTTCACATTTGCCCAGTTGAGGATTTGAGAGAATTATTTTCTTTTTATATTTGTCCATTTTTTCTAATGGTTTATTTTCTTCTTGCAAGATGTTAATTTTCTCTTGCAAATTATTAGTTTTCTCTTGAGTTTCTTTTCTCAATTTTTCAACTGATTTTTAAACTCCTTTCTGATCTCTTCTGAGAAATCTTTCTGGTCTGGGGACAAATTCTTGTCCTCCTCAGAAGTTCTAGCTCTCTCTGAGTTTGGGTCATTTTCCTAAGATCTTGTGTTGGGGAGGAGCTGGTTCACAGAAGTTTGTTTTGGAAAATGCTAGAGGTTTTGCACTCTGGGCTTAGTCACTCCAAGTGGGCCAGCCAGGAGGGGGTGCAAGTGGCTTTTTCTGGAGTACTTTTAGCTTAATTTGTGGGTGGTGGAAAAGCTTGATGCTGTCATCTTTGAATAAAGTGGGATGGGTCCTTGGGTGATTTAGTTAATTTAGTTAATCTCAGTATTGAGAGATATGCTGCCCTGAGTCTGGAGGTGGTGGTGGTGGTTGTGGAGGGGGTTGGTGAAGATGTTATTGTGTTTGTTCTGGGAAGATTCTTTCTTTAACTGGGATGGGGAGGGTCTATACTGGAAAAAATGGGGACTCTGGGATTTATGAGGGATTTTTTTATATCCTGCAACTTTGCTAAAGTTGCTAATTGTTTCTAGAATTTTTTAAAATTGATTTTTAGGATTCTCTCGGTATAACATCATGTCATCTGCAGAGTGAGAGTGTTGTTTCTTCATTCTCAATTCTAATTCTTCCAAATTCTTTTTCTTCTTGTTGCTGAAGCTAACATTTCTAATTGTTTCACCCCTAATCTTTTTGGGAATGACTCTAGCTTATCCCCATTGTTTATAATGCTTTTTGATGGTTTAATATAGATAATGCTTATCAATCTAAGAACATTTCTTCTATTCCTGTGCTCTCTAGTACTTTCAGTTGCACAGGATGTTGTATTTTGTTAAAGGCTATTTCAGCATCTATTGCGATAAAGATATGTGATCTGTTAGGTTTGTTACTGATATAGTCAGTTAGACTAACAATTTCCTTATATTGAATCAATAATGCATTCCTGTGATAAATCCTACATAGCCATAGTGCATAATCCTTGTGATAACTTGCTATAATTGCTTTATTAAGATTTTAAGATTTTTTTTTTCATTAGGGAAGTTGTTCTATACTTTTCTTTCCATATTTTAACTCTTCCTGCTTTAGGTATCAACTACATAGAAGTCATTGGTTGAATTCATTCTCACCTTTTTCTTTCCCAAAGAAATTATAAAGACCTAAATGCTAGATGGAATTCACTTGTCAATTCATCTGGCTCTGGATATTGTTCTTAGGGAGTCCAAATAATGCCCTGTTGAAATTCTTTTTCTGAGTTAGGGTTATTTAGGTATTTAAATTCCTCCTCATTTAACCTGAGCAACTAAAAGTTTTGCAAATATTCATCCATTTCACTTCAAATTTTATTGGCATACACCTAGGACAAAAATGTAATTCTATCTATGTTTCAGATTCCAATGGCTCTGTCTCTGGTGTGAGTTGACTTATTTATCAAAAGTCCACCAGAGAGGCTCCTTCGATATTTTTCACAGAGTTGCTATTACTAGCTGTACCTCCACTCTATTCCTCCCTATTCTCATTTATTCTATTCTCTCTCTCCTTTCATCCTAGCCTTGTCCAAAAGTGTATTGAATCTGAGTACCCTCTCACTCTCTTCTATCATTTATTCCCCCTTCCCTCCCCACATTCCCCCTTATCCCATCCCTTTCTTCTGGATTTTCTCTTTGGTAAGATTGAATTCCCCCACCCTCTTAAGTGTGTATTTTTATATCCTCTTTTGGAGTCATTTCTTTTTTTTTAATTTTTATTAAATATATTATTTGAGTTTTACAGTTTTTCCCCCAATCTTGCTTCCCTCCCCACACCCCCCACCCAACAGATAGCACTCAGTCAGTCTTTACTTTCTTTCCATGTTGTACCTCACTCCAAATTGGGTGTGATGAGAGAGAAATCATATCCTTAAAGAGAACAGAATTCTCAGAGGTAACCAGATCAAACCATAAATCATCTGGGTTTTTTTTTTCCGAATTAAAGGGAAAAGTCCTTGTACTTTGTTCAAACTCCACAGCTCCTTATCTGGATACAAATGGTACTCTCCTTTGCAGGACAGCCAAAAATTGTTCCCAATTGTTGCGCTGATGGAATGAGCAAGTCCTTCAAGGATGAACATCACTCCCATGTTGCTGTTAGGGTGTACAGAGTTTTTTCTGGTTCTGCTCATCTCACTCAGCATCAGTTCATGCAAAATCCCTCCAGGTTTCCCTGAAATCCCCATCCCTCCTGGTTTCTAATAGAACAATAGTATTCCATGGACATACCTATACCACAGTTTTGCTAAACCATTCCCCAATTGAAGGACATTTACTGGATTTCCACTTCTTTGCCACCACAAACAGGGCTGCTGTAAATATTTTTTGTACAAGTAATGTTTTTTGCACTTTTTTCCTCATCTCTTCAGGGTATAGACCCCAGTAGTGGTATTGCTGGGTCAAAGGGTATGCACATTTTTTGTTGCCCTTTGGGCATAGTTCCAAATAGCTCTCCAGAAGGGTTGGATGAGTTCACAGCTCCACCAACAATGTACTGTCCCAGATTTCCCCACATCCCTTCCAACAATGGTCATTATCCTTCCTGGTCATACTGGACAATCTGAGAAGTGTGAGGTGGTACCTCAGAGAAGCTTTAATTTGCATTTCTCTAATAATTAATGATTTAGAGCATTTTTTCATATGGCTATGGATTGTTTTGATCTCCTCATCTGTAAATTGCCTTTGCATATCCTTTGACCATTTGTCAATTGGGGAATGGCTTTTTTGTTTTAAACATATGACTCAGTTCTCTGTATATTTTAGAAATGAGTCCTTTGCCAAAAATCATTAGTTTTAAAGATTTTCCCAACTTACTACTTTTCTTTTGATTTTGATTACATTGGTTTTTACCTGTGCAAAAACTTTTTAATTTACTGTAATTGAAATCATCTAATTGGTTTTTTAGTGATGTTCTCCAACTCTTCCTTAGTAAGAAAACTGTTTCCCCTTTCCATAGATCTGAATGGTAGACTAGTCCTTGATCTTCTAATTTACTTATAGTATTGTTTTTTTATGTCTATGTTCCTGTAACCATTTGGATCTTATCTTGGTAAAGGGTGTGAGGTGTTGGTCTAATCTAAGTTTCTTCGATACTAACTTCCCATTATCCCAGCAGTTTTTTAGCAAAGAGGGAGTTTTTATTCCAGTGGCCTGACTCTTTGGGTTTATTAAACAGCAGATTACTATAATCCTCTCCTGCTTTTACACCTAGTCTATTCTGGTCCACCGCTCGATTTCTTAGCCAATACCAAACAGTTTTGTGATGACTGATGCTTTATAATATAATTTTAGATCGGGTAGTGCTAAGCTACCTTCATTTGCATTTTTTTCATTAAGCTCCTGGCAATTCTTGGACTTTTTTATTTCTCCATATGAATTTACTTACAATTTTTTTCTAGCTCATTAAAGTAATTTTTTTGGAATTTTTGATTGGTAGGGCACTAAACAGATACTTTTAGTTTGGGTAGAATTGTCATTTTTTATTATATTAGCTCTACCTATCCATGAGCAGTTCGATATTTTGCCCAGTTATTTAAATCTGATTTAATTTGTGGGAGAAGTGTTTTATAATTGTTTTCAAAAAGATTCTGAGTCTGTCTTGGCAAATAGTCTCCCAAGTATTTTACACTGTCTGAGGTTATTTTGAATGAAATTTCTCTTTCTAGCTCTTCCTGCTGTTTCTTGCTAGTCATATATAGGAAAGTTGAGGATTTATGGGGGTTTTTTATAACCTGCAAATTTGCTAAAATTGCTAATTGTTTCCAGTAGTTTTTTATATGATTTCTTGGGATTCTCTAGGTAGACCATCATGTCATCTGCAAATAGTGAGAGTTTTGTCTCTTCCTTCCCAATTCTAATTTCTTTAATTTCTTTTTTCTTCTCTAATTGCTGATGCTAACATTTCTAATACAATATTGAATAGTAGTGGTGATAATGGGCAACCTTGTTTAACCCCTGATCTTATTGGGAATGCCTGTAGCCTCTCCCCATTGAATATAATGTTTGTTGATGGTTTCAGATAGATACTGCTAATTATTTTAAGGAACAGTACATTTATTCCTACACTCTCAAATAGGAATGGATGCTGTATTTTGTCAAAAGCTTTTTCAGCATCTATTGATATGATCCTATGGTTTCTGATAGGTTTGTTATTGATATAATTGAGTATACTAACAGTTTTCCTAATATTCAACCATCCCTGCATTCTTGGAATAAATCCTACTTGATCATAATGTATTATCCTAGTGATGATTTGTTGTAGTCATTTTGCTAAGATTTTATTTAGGATTTTTGCATCTATATTCATGAGGGAAATAGGTCTATAATTTTCTTTCTCTGTTTTAACTCTTCCTGATTTAGGTCGCAGTATCATATTGGTTTCATAGAAAGAGTTAGTCAGAGATCCATCTTTCCCTATTTTTCCAAAGAGTTTATATAGGATTGGAACCAATTGTTCCTTAAATGTTTGGTAGAATTCACTTGTGAATCCATCAGGCACTGGAGATTTTTTTTAGGGAGTTCACTAATGGCTTGTTGAATTTCATTTTATGAGATAGGGCTGTTCAGGTATTTAATCTCTTCTTCATTTAACCTGGGCAACTTTTATTTTTGTAAATATTCATCCATTTCACTTAGATTATCAAATTTTTTGGCATGAAGTTGGGCAAAATAATTTCGAATTATTACTTTAATTTCCTCCTCATTGGTGGTGAGTTCACCTTTTTCATTTATAATACTAGCAATTTGGATTTCTTCTTACTTTTTTTTAATAAAATTGACCAGAGGTTTATCAATTTCATTGGTTTTTCATAATACCAACTTTTGTTTTTATTTATTAATTCAATAGATTTTTGCTTTCAATTTTATTAATTTCTCCTTTTATTTTTAAATTTTCTAATTTGATATTTTATTGGGGATTTTTGATTTGTTCTTCCTCTAATTTTTTTAGTTGCATGTTTAGTTCATTGATTTCGTTTTTCTCCAATTTATTCATATAAGCATTTAGAGCTATAATATATCCCTTGAGAGTTGCTTTGAAGGAATCCCATAGGTTTTGGTATGTTGTTTCATTATTATCATTATCTAGGATAAAATGGTTAATTCTTTCTATAATTTGTTATTTGGTACACTCATTTTTTAAGATGAGGTTATTCAGTTTCCAATTTGCTCTGGGTCTATATCTTCTTGGCCCAGTATTGCATATGACTTTTATTGCCATGTGATCTGAGAAAGATGTATTCACTATTTCTGCCTTTCTGCAGTCGATCATTAGGTTTATATGTCCTAGTACATGGTCAATTTTTGTATAAGTTCCATGTACTGCATAGAAAAAGGTATATTCCTTCCTATCCCCATTCAGTTTCCTCCATAGGTCTACCATATCTAATTTTTCTAACAATCTATTTACCTCCCTAATTTCTTTCTTGTTTGTTTTATGATTTGATTTATCTAGATCTGATAGCGGGAGGTCGAGGTCTCCTACTAGTAGAGTTTTGCTGTCTATGTCTTCCTGTAATTCTTTCAGCTTCTCCTCTAAGAATTTGGGTGCTGTCCCACTGGGTGCATATATATTCAATATTGAAATGACTTTATTGTCCATGGTACCTTTTAGGAGGATAAAGTTTCCTTCCTTATCTCTGTTAATGCTATCTATTTTTGCTGCTGCTTTGTCTGAGATAAGGATTACTACCCCTGCTTTTTTTTACTTCACCTGAAGCAAAATATATTTTGCTCCAACCTTTTACCTTTACTCTATATGTATCTATATGCTTCAAATGAGTTTCTTGTAAGCAGCATATTGTAGGATTCTGGTTTTTAATACACTCTGCTATTTGCTTACATTTTAAGGGAGAGTTCATCCCATTCACATTCAACGTTATGATTACTAATTCTTTATTGCCCTCTCTGCTATCTTCCCTCTATTTTTATTTTTCCCCTTCCCCCCTTTTATCCATATTCCCCAGTATTTTGTTTTTGAATACCACCCCCTTCAGTGTGTTTGCCCTCCTATATCACTCCCTACCCTTTCTTTCCCCTTTCCCTGTTCCCTTCCCTTCCTTTTGTTATTTCCCCTTATTTGCTCGACTCCCCTTCCCTTTCTCTGTCCCCCCTTCCCTTTTCCCTTTTTACTTCTTGAAAGGTTAGGTGTTTTATAAGTTAACTGAGTATGTGTAGGTTGACTTTGAGCCAAGTCTGATAAGAAGAACATTCAGGTGTTTCTCCTCTACTCCCTTCTTCCCCTCTATTACCATAGGTTTTTTGTACCTCTTAGTGTAATGAGATTTGTCCCATTCAATCCCTTCCCTCCTTCCGTCTCTTTCCTGTCCCCGTTTTTAGGGAGGTAGTGTATTTTTTTTAGATCATTCTATCTAAGCCATAGAAAATTCTGAGTGTCTGTCCCTTCTAGTTCAGCATATTCTGTTGAATAGAGTCCAAATTCCTGAGAGTTATTAGAGTCTTTCTCCCCAGTGGAGTTAAAGCCAGTTACATCCCATTAGATATCAGTCTCATGGATAGGACATGGATGTCCAGCATTTCTGGCTACATTTATTCTCTCTGTTAGAGTTATTTGTCAGAATTCTCAGGATTTATGAGACTCTCTACCCCCCCCCCATGCTGGGATATATCCAGTTTCAAGTTGCTGCATTGCATTTTTTTCCTTTTACTGCCCCCCCCTTTTTTACCTTTTCATGTGTTTCTTGAACCTCCTGTTTGATATCCAAATTTTCTGTTTAGCTCAGGTCTTTTCATCACAAATTTTTGGAATTCTTCCATTTCATTAAATGTCCATCTTTTTTCCCTGGAAGAGAAGGCTCAGCTTTGCAGGAAAGTAGATTCTTGACTGCATTCCAAGTTCCCATGCTCTTTGAAATATCTCATTCCAGGCCCTTCGATCCCTTAAAGTTGATGTAGCCAGGTCCTGCGTGATTCTTACTGTGGTTCCTTGATATTTAAATGGTTTCTTTCTGGCTGCTTGCAGGATTTTCTCTTTTATCTGATAGTTCTGGAGTTTGGCCACAACATTCCTTGGTGTTTTCCTTTTATGATCTTTTTCTGGTGGGGATCGAAGTACTCTTTCAATAACTACTTTGCCCTTAGATTCCATGATGTCAGGGCAGTTTCCCATCACTAGATCCTGTAATATTTAGTCCAGGCTTTTTTTCTTTTCAATGTTTTCAGGAAGTCCTATAATTTTCAGGTTTCCCCTCCTCGATCTA